>NC_081425.1:30150279-30456529 GCF_949786415.1 Peromyscus eremicus
CAGAGAAAAAAGAAACTATGTTTTTTTTTTTTATTATGGTAAAAGATAATGGGAAACTTTGGGATCAATGTGCTTAGGACAGCTTCTCAGATTACTGCACACTTGGATGAGTGTCTAGCCTTCCCCCATGTAAACTCTGGGAATTAGAGAGGTTTCATAGATGGAAAAATGTAAGTGTTCTGAGTTCCTTCCCATGTTTTATCTGGGCAAGTCTTTCAACCTACTTCTAAGAGGAAGCTTAAACTATCACATTACCTGTAGAGCATAGTGTTGGTGGGGATCACTCAGATTTCTTTTTCCTGGCAAGTGTACAGATTAACTGGATACAGAATTGAATTCTTTCATATAACATGCTAAATTTATAGACATGTGCTCAAAAAGTGTGATTTTTTTGTGTCAAATGCTAACATAATGGTTTATTCTTTCTGTTTTTGTTCCTCCTGAATTTGTCTCACAATGATCACAAGTGTCTGTTTTATTCATAAAGAAGATCTATGTAGCAATAAATACCTGCCTAATAAAGTTGTTGTGAAAATAGTGCTGATAACCTATTTTACTTCTTCAAATATGTTTTGCTCAATTATACAAATAGTACAGTTAAATCTATTATGAAAAAAAAGCCAGGCATTACTAGGAATAAAGTAGTATAATATAACAAATTCATCTGACAAGATAGTCTAACATAAACAGTGATCGCTGTTTTTACTGATAATGATGTCTGTGTTTTCTGTGATGTCTGACACATGAGAAACACAAGTTGAGTCTTCTGATAGCTTATTCTGGAAGCAGCCAGGTTGGATGGTCAATGCTCTTGAATTATTTTATTGAGGCAGTGACAGATATTGTGTATCCTCCTAGGTAGTTTAAGAAGGAAACCCTCTTTTAACTTGTCTCTGACATTTTCTATAAATGGGGTCACCTTACAGAGCTTCTGGCAAAATAGCTTTATGAGGCTGCATTGAGAGCATCCAAAAGATAGGAAACCATAGAACATCAGAAGGCAGTTGGAGGAATCTGCACATGAGGAGAGAATGGGACTGCCAGCCAGCTGGAGTCGTGACCAGACATCCAGCAGAATTCCATCTGGCCTGGGCACAGAAACTTCTTTGCAGTCTGGGCACCATTGAGCGTTCCCTGGTTTCTTCTTAGTCTGGTTCTCTGGCTGTCACCTCTCTACTCTGACCAACAGCCTGTTCCATATTTGACCTGCTCAGATTTCTGGCTCTGACTTCTGGATGTGGCCTTGTTGCCATGACTACCAGTCCTGGGTTTTGACTCAGCCTGGCGTCTGCTTGCAGTTTCTGAACACACACAGCCGGGTGCTCAGTTTCTAGTTTTGGCTTCACGTATCAGTATTTGCCACTGACTGCAGGCCTCTAACCTCCTTAATTTCACCCTTTGGTATCTGAAGTCTAAGTTTCGGAAACATGTCTGAAGGAGACACTCATCTAGTATCTCACAAAGACACAAGTAAGCTCATCAGAGTTCCGTTTTTTTCATTGATTTACTCTCCTATCAATGACACAAAAAAATAGGCTTCAACTGAAAATCACACCCAACGTATATAATGGGAAATCTTTTGTATAGGACAGTGTTGGGTTCTCAGTGCCTAGACAGACATTATTTAATGTAGTTCAGCTGCATTTTCCACGATAAGGACTACAGACACAGAGGGACAGAGTCGAGGTGTGACAAAAATGATGCACAGTAGGAATTCCGAGGAAGCCCTTTCTCATAGGAGGCCCTTTGCCATTGACATGGCCCTTGATGAACCAGCAGACTTTAGGTAGAAAACTGAGATTTTTTTAAGTGTAACTAACAAGGGGAGAAACCAAGGAGAAAGGTGTGGAATTGGCAAACTATCAAAAGTCATCGAGAAAATGATTAGCTTTCCATTTTAACCAGATGATTCATTTAAAAAAAAAAAGTAAAAAAAAAAAATGAGCATTTACTGTTTGGATGAGTTAGACATTGAGAGATACAAAGATTGTGTGAATAGGATATATTATGAAGGCACAAACAACTACATTATGTAGGCATGAACAAGACAGATTACCTATCATTTGTAAAGGGTTATATTTTGAAGGTTTTGGAAAAAGCCTAATAGTACATGTTAAAAGTATAGGAGAGACTTTTAAAAGGATAAAAATAACTGATAAAAGTAATAAGGAGATAATATAGGAGAAATGGAGATTAGAAAAGAATGCACAGAGTAAAGTGGACAATTCTAAAGCTAAAATGTCTAGAGAAGCCTGCCTCTGTAAGTATATTATTTTTCCTGGGTAAACATCGTAGCTAAAAGGAACTGTCTCTTGAATTCCATAGAGGGTTTTGACCACAGAATATCATCAAGTACAATGTTCCCAAACTTGATGATGAATCATAGTACCTTGAACAGATTTATAATTCTTGTTAATATTTGGTCATAGCATATAGAGTGTTTGATTTTTTTTTTGACAACATGATGAGCTGTTGGTAAAGGACCTGAAAGTTGTTGAGTGCGGGACAACTACATATACTGAACCTTCCCCTAAGGTTAAAATAAGCTACTACTAATACTGTCTTGACCTATGATATTTTTATTCTACACTAATGCAAAACAAATAACATCAATGCCTTATTTGTCCATATCCCAACACAAATATAATGATGAACTCTAAACAACACAATTATTTATGCAAGTCAATTGTTTAGAAGGAAATTTTAATAAAATAAATATTCAGCATTATTTGTAACCATTTTTACTTATTTGTTAATGGAAATTATGGTTTGCTTATGACTCTAGAGGTATGCTATGCATTTTTGTGTGGTTAACGGGCCAGTGAACCCCAACCTACAGTTGTCAGCCTGGATGGCTTCAGTGTGTCCCGCTAGCAGAATTATAGTTGAAAGTCTGTGCTTCTTTTTTTATCTTGCTCCAAGCTCCATGGTGCTCAGCCAACCAAGAAGCTCCAATTGCCTTCAAAGATGACTCGTCACTCGAGTGAGCACTGTGGGGTGCAGAATTAGATGAGAGTCTGGCTCAAGTAAGAAGATTTAACATATGCCTCCTCTTAGATCAGATCCTGTCTAAACAGAGTCTCTGAAAGCTTAAGGCATGTACACATCTCTAATTTCCAATAGGACATAAACCAGAGTGAACTTTATACGTAAAAGAGACAAGTTACTAGTTTCCAGTACTGGAAAATCTCTTTGAATATGGTCTACAGGTTATAGATCCTTCATGTCAGATTGCTTACAGATAAATTAAATAGTCACGAATTAATTATTTTAAAAAAATGAAATTAGCATCATTTAAAAACACAGTTCACTTTCTTATGTTAGCAAAGATGCTTCCATGTTTGTAGAAATTTCTATGCTCTTTCCTAGTGTTTTGTTGTTACTCACTACCAAAATGATAATATATTCTCTATTTCCCGAAGGCCTTCTAAGGCAATGTTAATTCAGTGGCATTTTTCTTTTATGCTGTCAGGTTCTGACCAGATATTTTTTCCTCTGACATTTGGAAGGATCCTGCTGTCTTCAGAGCTGCAGAGCAATATCTGAAGAAGTTTCTTATATTTATTTATTCTTTTGGATAAATATATGTCTTTTCAACTACACCTTTTTAATTTCCTGAGATAGCAACTATTCAGAGACATAACTGAAATATTTCAGAAATTACAAAATATGACAAGGAAATGGGATTTGGTACTATAATCTACCAAGAGATAAGACGTTTTTCTTGTATGTTTGTTAAGCTTCTGTAAAATCTTTAGGCTAATATTCTCCTATCAGAAAACTAGTTTTCATTGTTATAAAAACAATGACAAAATATGATGTTGATTTTTCCCATGTATCACTACATGTCCAACTTGGATGTTTTTTCATCTTAACCTATAAGTGAAATATCTGTACTCTGTATTTCAACTGCAGACAAGATGGAACTGCTTCAATTCAAAATTGAATCCACTATGAATCCTCTTTCTCACTGTTAATTTACACATAACATGCCCAAATATTTTACAAGTAAATCATCTATGTCTGACTTCCTTGCATTCTTCTATTTTCCACAGAGTAGCTTTAATACAAAAAGCAGACCGGTCCACATATCAAACTCTTCCTCAGCATATTACTCTTTTCCTTGCTTCTCTCTTCTTTCTTCAAATATCTCCTCAGTCTGCCAGGTGCAAATCTTCCCTCTGCTGGATATGCACTCACTATGCAGTCAGTATATCAGACAATAAAGATGCACAGGGGAGTATTTGATTGTTTGATATTTATATCTCATTTTCTATCTTGCTGTTGGATCAGGTATTTCACTAGTTTATTTTTGTTTATTAGTTTGTTTGTTATTTGATTCTTATCCTCTATATACCTAAAGTTTTATCTCAGAAATATCAGCTACATTGAAGCAATCAGTTACTAAAAGTTTTCTATTCCTATTCTCTAACACACACACACACACACACACACACACACACACAAACACACAAACACACACACACACACACACACACACACACGCACACATGTTTTACCATGTCACATTAAATAAATGCAGGAATGTAAACCTGAATAGATTACCATACTTATTTCCTGAATGACAATGAGGCTGAATTACTTTAATATTGACTTGGGTTATTACATTCCAAAGACAGCACATGTTAATTATGGCCAAAAGTATTGGAACTCCAGAGTTATGTAATTCAATGCATAAAACAATAAAAAATGCATTTTTCTCAAAGAAGATATACACTCTTCACCATACAATGCTTTGAAGTCTATCATAGAGTCCCACTCTGTAGGCAAGCTTTGTCTCTCAGTGTCCATTTATGCATCAATGCATGTGTTTATTCGGATTATGTTGAACCTAACTGTATCTGCATGTGAAGAAAACTGTGAGCAAGTTTTATCACTCTATTTCTAATGTTTCCATTTCAGTTGGCTGCAAATTATGGTCTATGGCTTGGCTCAACCATGCTTTCATGGTCTAACCCAAATAAACAAGGGCAAACCTCAGGGGAGCTCTCAGTGGTGAGCAATTTTAATTAGCAAATGATCCTGAAGCTGCACATTCAAAACAAAATATTACTCAGCAAACAATATTGGCGCCGCCAGGAAAGGTTGTGTTCACAGCTTGAGAAAGTGCAGGAAGCTTTAGGGAAGAGCTGGTGAGGGGTAATGAGAAGTGTCACTTAAAGTTAGTTCCTGAATCTCAGATCAAAGTGAAGGACACTCATCCTCCTGGCACAGGCACTCAAATCAAAGTGTCAAGCTTCAGAGTTATCTCAATTCCACAGTTTCCAAGAGGACAAGAAAAATGTTCACTTAGAGTGAATTATTTCTGTAAGAAATAAGATTCTTCATCTGTAAATACTTCATCATTGAAAGACAGAGAAAATAGTGGGATAATTATGATTCTAGCTAAAATCAGATCATATGCTTAAAAAGCATGATTTGAGGAATTTATTTTTGTTGTAAGTTTAATTTAGTTAAATTTTGATTTACTTACACTTGTATCCTTGCTATTATTTTAAAGAATTAATTTCACTTCTACATTTCTTTAGTTACTTATAATGCATTGCTAAGAACACATTGCAATTAATGAAAAGCTAGGTGTATTTAGGAAACATCACTGAAATATTTGCTCTGAAACACTTTGTCAGAACAACTCCAATTCAACAAGAAAATGAAAAGAAAATATTGCAGTTTGTCCTGTCCTCATGTAACAGAATAACCAAGGCAGGATAACTCTCTAACAGAGAGGAAGAGAGGGAAAGAGAGAGAGATTTATATCTTAACGTATCTGGAGGCTGGGAAATCCAAGATCAAAAGACTTATGGCAAGTGATTCCTTGCTGTACCATCCCATGGTGAAATGCAGAAGGGTAGCAAATTTCAAAAGACCATATGAGATTTAACTCCAGTAATTCCTTATCATTAACTCATTCCTGATAGTGGAGCCCATGTGCTCCAAACTCCTTCTTAGTCCTCAATTATCATCATAGCTCAGTTGAAGTACAAGTTTTAACACGTTTGTATTATGTGTGTGTGTGTGTATCCATTATACATATTTTAACATCTATCTTAGTCCATGCTCTTAGATCACCTTATGTATATGATGATTCAGAAGGAACCTCAGAAGAGGAAGTATCAGAATATAAGGGACTCAGCTCATGTAAATAAGTAGGCAAGACAGCTCTTGCTCTGCATGTATAGAACAGTGTATGGTGAGCATTCATATACAGTAGATATCCTGTCTTTCCCATGGAAAACCCATTGCTCTCTAAGTGTTCTCTTTTCTCAGTATTCTGATATGCCTAAGTTCCAATGAGTGGATATTCATTTAACTGTAAGCTGTGTAGCAGGCTTTCTTGGACCACCAGCCCCCAAATCATGACACAGAGACTTATTATTACTTGTAAATGCTTGTTCTTAGTTGGGCTTGTCCCGTTAGCTCTTATACCTTATATTAACCTGTTTCTCTCCATCTACATTTTGTCTCAGGGCTTTTTACCTTTCTTCTCTTCTCTATGTCCTACTCTTCTACTTCCTCTTTATCTGGCTGGCGTCTCTCTGGCTGACCCTAAGCATCTCCCTCTCTTTCTCACGCATTCTTTCTAGAGCGTAGATTCCACTTCCTCCTGGTTCTCTCTGCTCACCAGCCCTGCCTATCCCTCTGCTGCCTAGCGATTGGCCATTCAGGTTTTTATTAGACCAATCAGGTGACTTAGGCAGCCATGGTGAAGCAAATGCAACACACTTTTACATAGTTAAGGTAATATTTCACAACATAAAGACATGTAACACAACTTTACATAGTCAAAGTAATATTGTACAACAACGCTGCCTTATGGTAGTGAGTTACAACTTTTCCTATTCACAATGGTAGTGAGTTACAACTTTTCCCACTCACAATGGTAGTGAGTTACAACTTTTCCTACTCACAAATAGAAGCTAAGTGACACGGGTGGAGCTGGAATTCACCTGGAAAAGTGTCAGAGGTACTTAAATAATTGTTTTCAGACAGTATTGTAGCATGAATTTTAAAAGGTCTTATTAATAAAAATAAAAAAAAAAACTGGAGCCAGATATTGGGGTGAAGGATGAAGGATCAGAGAAACAGAACAAGCCACAGCCACCTCACCTTGCCAGTTCCTCAGCTGATCCTGTTTCCTCAGACTGGAAGTCTCTGAGTCCTCATCCAAATGGGTCTCAGCTGAACTGCTGCAACAAAAGCCTAAAAGCTTAACCAGACTCTAGTTCCTGGTTCTCACACCTTATATACCTTTCTGCTTCCTACCATCACTTCCTGGGATTAAAGATGTTGTACCACCATGCCTGGCTGTTTCCAATGTGACTTTGAACTCACAGATGTCTGGATGGATCTCTTCCTCCAGAATGCTAGGATTAAAGGTGTGTGTGTGTGTGTGTGTGTGTGTGTGTGTGTGTGTGTGTGTGTGTATGTGTGCCACCATTTTCTGGCCTCTATGTCTATCCAGTGGCTGTTCTGTTTTCTGACCCCAGATGAGTTTATTTAGATGCACAATATATTGGGGGACACAATATCAACACACAGTATATTTAGGATGCACCATCATGCTACATTGTGACATGTTGAATTGTGTCACTATGAACTGAGTCACCACAGTCCAGTCTGTTTAGGGACTTGCCTATTTACTATTTCTCCATAAAAATGTAGACACTCACATACACACTCCACATCAGCTCACCCACCTTTGTGAAAAGACACTTTACACTTAAGACCTTGAATAGTTGGAATTAAGCTGAAAACAGAAAATAAGGACAAAGAGGAGCTAAAGAAGGGCAGGAAGGGTGGGCAGAAACAACAATAGAAGTAAATGCTAAAAAAAAAAAATGAAACAAACTTTTTGGGAAACAGACAAACAAAAAAGTCTTTTAGTGGAATGTAGTAGTATGTATGTACTTTAAAACTAAAGGAGGAAACTAAGACCTGCTGTCAAACAGTCAAACTGTCATCCAACATTTTCCTTTCCTGACAAACACAGAAGTATATGCTAAACAAACTGGGAGACCTTGAGTTCAACTGCACGTGATTGTCGTTAAAAGACTGTTCTCTGAGTCATTATTCTATGACTCAATCTGACTTGGAGATATGATCATCCCAAAGTGACAAATGTGGAGACTAATCATTGACTCTGACAGTCTGATGGTGTTGTACCTCATTTTGGCTGGTTAGTGTATGCGCATTATAAGCCATTGGGACTTACATTCTATGACTTAATCAATAGCTATTGAACACTGTTCTAATGCTAGGAATACATTTAACAGTAAAACAAACATGAGCCTGTCAAGAAGGTGCTTAACAAACTAGTAGAAAAGGATGCAAATTATCATGGCACTGACTATTCATTATCTACTTTTTTATGCTTTACACTTTTTATACTTTTTTCAACTATTGATGATAATTTGGATTTTGCTGTTTGTACATGCAAAGTGTGCATGCTTATAAAAACACACGGTGAATAAGATCCAGAAAATTACTAATACAAATTATAGTTCCTGGTTGGTTCATGAAGTCTAAGTGTATTGCCTCCTTTGCTACAAGAAGATATAGCATTAAGGTGGATTTTTATGAATATAACATTAAAGATAATATTCCTAATGAAGTGGACAGAAACAAATAAATTCCTTAAGATGTTAGTGCAAAATTTTTTCTCTTCTGGGATATTCGCATACTAGTATTTTGACAGAAAAATAACGTCACAAATTTTAAAGTAAATAGCATCATTACTTAAACAAACATTTAAAAAGTATACAAGCAAATTATAATATAATGCTTTCTGGCCAAGCTGATTATATGATATATCCCAAGTAACGAATACATGTATACATTTTCAAGAAAATGCTATGAATAAACAAATAGCTGTTTAGATCAATTTCTTGATACATAATAATTTAGGTATTTTAAGTGTGAAAATAATTCATGTTAATGATATAGAAAAAATAAGAATGATTACTCTACACATATACATTCATGTATGCATTGAGGAAGAGCAAGAGAATAAAATTAAATTAACCAATAAATGATAATGACTAAACATCACCTTAAGATAGCTTATACTGAGTATAAAGTCAAAGCTACGGTCTGTAACCAATGCACAAGTAATCTTTAAATACTAAGTGTACTTCATAAACTTTCTAAATGTATTTTTATTTCAACCATAGAAATTGGAATAAATATAAGAAATACATCAGGTTTATAAGCACCACAATATACAAATACTTCATGCAGGAAATGATTCTCAGTGCTCAAAAAAAGTCTCTACGAATAGTATGCCTTTCCTTCCTCCACCAACATGACCAGCTTTTGCAACACACATTTTCAAGGGTTCTTGCAATGTGACTCACACAAACTACCTTCATTTGTACATATACCTTATAGATGTACTGGATTACAAAAGAGTGTTGAAGTACTGGATTTCAAATTTTACTTAACTGCTGTAGTGCACTGGAACTTTCATATAAAGTCACATTTGGGGTCAGAAATAGCATAGATGTTATTCTGGCACAATCCCCCCTGTGATGTAATTTGGGTCACAAAGGGTTCCCATGTGCCTGCCAGTCTCTTTGTTCTCCATTTGGCATCCTTTCCTGAAATGCTTGAGATCCCAACATCAAGAAAATCCCTTAAGACTGAGCGACTTTGCGTGCAGGTGGCCAGATGCCAAGGTGCCTTCCTTTCATTTGTATTAGCCCTTCACTAGGAAACACCAGATGCTGTGGTGGCACAGGGAGACTGTTTACGCAAGGAGAAACTAACTAACGGAGAGTTCATTGAAGGCTGAAGTGATGCACACAGGGGAACTCAGACTTCCAGAACTTGTTGGGAGCTGAAGTAGCATAGAAGCTTCAGTAACTTGTCTGTAACATTTTTAGATTTATTGATCTCCATCTACCTTCTTCTGAACCCTGAGGCATCTTAATGAATTCTAATATGGATTGCCTTGGTAGTCCAGGCAAACAGGGTAATTCAATTGCACACAGGGCTTTGCTTGAGGAAGCTCAGAGATGATGCAGTCTTATTCTTGTTCTTGCTCTGACTTGCTCTGCAGCTGGCAAAGCTAGTCTGGCTTTATACTTTTCTTTAAATATTGAAATGTTCTTGTTTCTCTGAGGTGGGGCCTGAGAAAGCAGTAGCAACTGTTTTGGAAATCTCTCAGCAAATGGTCAAATCTGTCATTACTGGGCTCTTTCTGATCCAAGAGATTTCAGCAGTGTACCTATGATCATTAAAAAATTAGACTTGCAATTTTGTAAATATTATTCCACTTTTTGCCCTAATATGCTATGAATGTAAAACAGTTTTCTAAAAGTATTAATTCTTAGAAGATCTAACTAAAGAGAAAACAGGGGTGGTATTAAAATTCCCCCACCAATGTTCTTAAACAGTACATGCAGCTTTACACATGTGAAAAACAATTAAAACAAAACATGCCTAAGAGTGACTTCTGTTCTAGAAGAATGACATTAGGACAGTTATTAAAGGGGAAGTAAATTCATTAGCTTTCAGAGGAAATCCGTAGAGTTCATATTTTTCTTTAAGAGAGAACAAAGTACCTAACCAAATTTGTTTTTCAAAGAGCAGCCCAAATGCAAGGAGCAGGGAGCATTTCTAATTAGAATGTAATTTCAGACTCCTCTGATTGTCTTTTAACTCTACTGAATATGGAAATCTGAAGTCTTCTCCGTTAATTAACTCAATTCACTAACACTGGGATGGACAGGCTCCTCCCTGGTAAGCATCAGTAGTGATATGAGAAAGTAGTAGGTCAGTGGGGCTGCCACCATTGTGCTTTTGTGCACAATTGGCTTTGTTCAATAACAGGCCCAGCCAAGGAAATAGTCTGCTGATAAGCATTTCACGTTGAGTTTTCTGTTTTCCTCTTTTCTTTCCCCTTTAAAAAACTTTCATTTGTTTTGCCAACATGCTTGCTTTTTTGGCACACCTGCTTTCTTCCTCAGACAGTGTTAGTTCTCTCAGAATCAATTGCGAGCAGCTTGCAACCAAATGCCTGATTAAAAAGTTAGCAGACCTTGAGTGCAATTACTTCAGCTCTATAGCACTCAGGCATTAAACCCGGTGTTAATTGTTTCCCATTTTTGTAACGATCCTTATAATAGGATAAAAACAGAAGAGATCATTTCTTGCAGTTAAAGCAGCAGAAAATGAAGACATTCATTTTGATTAATCATTGTAATATGAAATTAAATGCAATTAGAAGTAAATACATTTGAGAATGTTTTTTTGATTCTAACAGAAGCCATCATCCCTGCTATGTCAAAATATAGCTATAAATTATTATTGCAGCAAATTGTGCATTTATATAAAAGGATTATGTAAGTGATAACCATTATAATAATGAATTTTAGAATTTTTATCTTATTCTTGAATTCTGTTTTCTCTGAGGCTTGTCATAAATATATGTTCATAATATACGGTTTGTGTTTTAAACTTCTTCTACACACTAAATTTTATAATCTCTTTAGCTAAATATTTTAAGAAATTAATATTCCATAAAGAGAAAATACATTAAGAAGCAAGCATAACACATAATATTTTAAAACATCTCATTGCTCAAAATGATCCTTAAATAGAAAAATTGCATCCCAACATGGAGAGAAGAGGACATGATATTCCATCCCTAGCTGAGGAGCAGATAACAACTGACAGCTGCTGAAGAGGAAGAGTCATTTTACACACACACACACACACACACACACACACACACACACACACACACACCCTGGTAGATAAACCATGCTCCAGTAAAAGACCACACATCCAAGAATATATAGGAAGCAAACCAGACTTGATGGACGTTGAGAAATAAATAAAATAAAATAAAATTATACATAGTGGTTGGAAAAAGAAAGAAGGCAGATCAGGAGGAGTTAAATAAGGGGCTAATAATAAAAGCACATTGTGTGAAAGTCTCAAAAAACTCAATAATATTTAAATAATAAATAAAAGATTTTTTTCCATATGAGAATAAAGGAACTTTTGTAGCTCACATTCTGCATATTTTTAGCCTACTTTATTTCATCCATGATCAAGAAATGAAACCCATCTTCTGTAACTGTATAACTGTTGGATTTCAAACTATAATTCTGAATTTTCTTTTACTATAAAACTGTCATGAGTTGCAGATCCCTAATAGCCCTCAGAGAAGACACATTCCAGAAAAGAATGCAACATTCTGGATGGCCTTTACAATGAAAGTAATTAAAACATTTGAGATGAATTAGTATGTAGGCAAAGTTCAATTAATTTTTTTAAATGTGAACTTAAAATTCTAAAATCAACAATATCTGCTTCTTTTATTTTCTTATATGTTAAATCAAAGCCATTTTAAGTAGTTTTACTTGACTTACAATATTTGCTTTCTGTGATTTAAAAAGGTAAAATAGTCAATGATCTCATTTTGTTACTGTCATGTGATATGTTATGAATATGCAAATATGTTTTTATTTATAACCCATATTTTGAGTATCATCACATAGTAGGGGTTATAATCAATTGTGTCTTTGAGTAATTTAATTTTTATTCCTAGCTAAAATTGGCCACATTCTTCATATATGATTTGGTAATAACTCAGATACAATAAACTCAAATTATCTTTCCTAAGATCAGCAGTTCTGTGGGTTGCAAACCCTTTGGAGTTGAACAATACTCACAATGGTCACATACAAGATATCCTGCATATCAGATATTTACATTATGATACAGAAAAGTAGCAAGATTACAGTTATGAAGTGGCAAAGGGATGATTTTATTGTTGTACTCACTACAACATGAGGAATTGTAATAAAGGGTTGCATCATTAGAAAGGATGAGAGCAATGGTCCCAGATGAAACAGCAGTGAGTGTATTCGAATACCATTGTTAAGCATCCAGAATTATTAATCATTAAAGGTAGATATGACTACATATTTTTATTTCTATTTGTTTGAGTTGACACAGTAAAAATAAAGAGATATTCAGGAGGTTGGACTTATTTTTTTATTAACATACCCAATCTTGAATTCTACCTTTATTGGAGTTAAAGAGTTTATGTTCTATGAAGGAGTGCATCAAAAGCATCTCTAACGCTGATAATAAGTTATTAATGTATTTTTGCAAAGAATTATAAGCCATCGGCACTAGTAATAATAACACCCCAATGTATGACTACAGTGGACATACACTGTTGTCCATGTTCTTTATTTGAAGATTTTCCTATGTAGCTTGGATATGTCTATATCAAGTGTTAATTTCTACTATACCTTGAGTTTCTCCTTCATAGATCCAACTACATGTGTAATTACTTGTTCCATTCCATTTAACTTCCTGGAGTAAAGCTCTATGAGTGGAATGACTGTTAAATGTGACAAACAAGGTCTCCAGTATCAAACAGAGTCCCTGAAAGAAAGAAGGTTTATGTTTCTGTTGAGTAACTGAATAAAGTGCTCTAGAAAGCTTTTGACTTATTTATTGTCAAGCCTCTTTTCTTGGCCATGTAAGAAATATGTACACCACAAGATGAAGTTTCGGTCATCATTTAGCTGCATGAGTATAACGAAACCCCAAATTTCCTGCCACAAAACAAATGTAAAGCTGATTGGAGCAGGCAATAGACAATGAAGAATACCTATGTATCATAGATGATTTACAAGGGGATATGAAAGCAAACTTTTTGCATGTTTATAAGCTCCATAAAAGTTTGCAGACAAAGACCCTCAACTTTGAAAGGTGTTTCACTGTTCCTTAATAGTGATATTAATGGGCATTAGGACTCTTTAAAATATCAATAAAAAAGGAAAGAAACAATTTAAGTAGATATTCTTGCACACTTAAAAGTAGTGTCCTCTATAAGATGCTATAGAGTGCATGGGGTTAGAATCCTTGGCAAGCCTTTGAGGTCTGTTATCTGTTCCTATGAATGGAGAGGCTCAGACAGGTCCCGCAGCTGGGATCTCAGAAGATGGCTTTGTTGCCCCAATGGATGTTAGCTTCATGGACGCTGCTGTCCTTAAACAACTTCCAAGGTGATCAGATGTAGAGGTAGAAGATAGTGATATTATTGACCCTGATCATGAATAGGGCTTAGGCACATTTGTTATTAAAGAAAGAGGTATTCATAGACTTGTTGTAGTTAAAAATTCAGTGTTTGTACAATTGATAGCTGTGTGCAGTCATACCTAAGCTGTCTTATTCACTTAGTTCTGACTCATTCAAAGCAAACTCCAATCTCTAATCATAGAAAGTGTCCTATAACCATGGTGTTTTTCCACATAATTTTAATATGTTTTTATGTTTAGATGTACTAAGACTTACCATTGTGCTACAGATTCCTACAGTATTCAGTAGAGAAACGTGCTGTATAAGTTTTTAACATGAGAACAGGTGGCTGTACCACATAGTTTATGAGTGTTATAAGTCCCACAACCTTGATTTATAAAGAACATGTTATATGTTTGAATAAGGCTGAAATTGCCTAACAACAGATTCTCTCTATGTACTCATATTCTTGTGTGACACAGACTTTATATCACAATCAGTCCTAATTCAGATTTGCAGACATTTGGATACTATAGTTTCAGAAGTATCTATTTACAGAAGAATGAAATTAAGTCATTTTCTTCTATCTATTTTCCCAATATGTAAATCTCCTGGATATAATGGGGAACTTAGTAATGCAATTAAAATACATATTAAATTAGAATTTTATATAGAAATTGATTTAAAAGAATACATATTAGTAAAATACATTTAAATATTAAGTTGTAAATATCCTTTCCTCACCAAGATACCTACTGTCTGCAAACTTTAGGGGGAATTGTATGCATAATGTAGGCAGGAATAGGGTTATAAGATCATATCCTTGCACTAAAAGTACTATTTTTCTATCACAGTCTCTTAGGGACTATTACTGATTCACTGACATGTTTGTTTGATTATCGCCTAAACTGCAGGTCTGATGCAACTCTCATAGATTTCCATATCTATGAAAGTTAGAGATAAAACATGATGTCTGTGCTGTATTTTCTGTGTGCTTTATCAGTCTATGAAGGCTGAGATAAGATGCCTTCTATAGACATTAAACTCTATGATCTATTCTAGGAAAGGTAATTCTTTAATTTCCAAAGTGCCATCATCTATCTTCTTCCATCTGTCAGACTAGGACATGGACTAGATCAGAATTATTTTCTGTTATGTAGAGCACGGCATTCCATCTTCATGCAGCTAACTTATTGAAATATGTCTGTAAAACGATTGATTTAAGCCTAAACAGAAGGTAAAATGTTTCCATAAGGAGGACTTTTAGGATTTATAACATTTTAATTATGAAAATAAGAAGAAAACATGATCAAATATTACAATATATTTGTGAATGAAGAAATAGATTTTTTGAAATACAAATGGTTGTGTGTAGAATCTTGCTTGATTTAAAACAGAATAATCAGATACATATACACAAAATAATACTGAATTAGTTTATTATCAATATATAAACAGACACATAAATTATGTTCAATAGAAATTAGATTGATTCGTTTGGCTATTTGTCCCTGTGCTCTATCCAACTTTGGTCTCAACAATTCTCGCTCATATAAACCCTCCTCTTTCTCGACAATTGGACTCCTAGAGCTCCACCTGGAGCCTAGCCATCGATTTCTGCATCCAGATCCCTCAGTCATTGGATGGGGTTTCTAGCACGACAATTAGGGTATTTGGCCATCCCATCACCAGAGCAAACAGCCAAACGAATGGAAACACATGAACTATGAACCGATGGCTGAGGGACCCCCAACTGGATCAGGCCCTCTGAATGGGTGAGGTGAGACAGTTGATTGGCTTGATCTGTTTTGGGAGGCATCCACGCAGTGGGACCAGGTCCTGTGCTCATTGCATGAGTTGGCTGTTTGAAAACCTTGAAACCTGGGGCTTATGCAGGGTCGCTTGGCTCGGCCTGGGAGGAGGGGACTGGACCTGCCTGGACTGAGTCTACCAGGTTGATCTCAGTCCTGGGGGGGGGGGGGGAGGCTTTGCCCTGGAGGAGGTGGGAAGGAGGGTGTCCTAGGAGGAAGGGGAGGGGTGCGGAGTGGGGAGAACAAGGGAATCCCTGGCTGATATGTAGAACTAAATTGTATTGTCAAATAAAATAAAAAAAAATTTTCTGCAAAAAAAAAAAAAGAAATTAGATTGAACAAATTCATAGCAGAACTATCATATTCTAAATTATTTGAAACTGAATTGAAGTACCCTTCCTTTTTATACAAATCTGTATAATCCCTTCCTTGGTAATTTTTCAATTTACTTTATTATAGAAAAGACTCTGATTACAGAAAATATGTATATACTCTAGAAAATTTCCTCATACAGTAGTTTCCTGGACAGAATAACTAACTCAGAATCCCATGAACCAATATTGTTGCAGTTTTATAAATATTAAAGCTTAAACTAAAATAATTCAATATTGAATGTGTATATATTTTTTCTTAAGGTTTAAAATGCTGTGACAAAATAACAAGACAGAAAATCAAGCAGGGGAGGAAGGGCTTATTGGGCTTGCACTTCCATATGTAGTTCATCACTGAAGAAAACCAAGGTAGGAACCTGGAGGCAGGAGCTGATGAGGCTGTGACGGATGCTTCTTACTGGCTAGCTCCACATGTCTTGGTCGTCCACCTTTCCTGTAGAACCCAGGACACCAGCCCAGGTTTGGCAACACTCACAATCATCTGGGCTCTCCACCTTAAATCACAAATTAAGAAAAGGCTCTACAAGCCGGCCCACCACCTGATCTTATGAGAGGCTTCTTCCTCTTAGTTGATTATAATTTGTGTCAAGTTGACATAAATCTAGCCAGCATACACACACACACACACACACACACACACACACACACACACACACACAAACACAATAAGTTTACTTACTGATGCTTACAGAATATAAGTAACCATGGGAGAGAGGTTATTATAGGAATACAGGTATTAATACTACACTATGAGAGAAAATCCCTCTTCCTCCTCACTAACTTAACCTACTATAAATCTTCAGGGAGGAGAGAGATCTCCTAAGTATGCTACCCATTCTCTGGCTCTTACTTTTTTTTTTTTTTTTTTTTTTTTTTGTCTTTTGTTATGTGATGTTTCCTGAGTACTGCTAGAGTGATTTGCTTGTTCCATTTGCAGATGACCATTCAATGGTCAATTTTTCTAAGCACTCTGAGTAATTATAAGCTGTAGTTAACATGGCCCATTGCAAAATATAGTTCTCTATGTCCAGAGCTGCCAATTGTACTAATGTATGGGAGTAAGGAAAATTACTTAAAAGGAAAAGGAAATTTGATGGACATCCTCACAATCATTTAGTTAAAAAAAAAAAAAAGCTGGAATTTCCTACCAAGATCAATGACTTCACAATCTATATTTTTAAACAGTTTTTTTAATAATATATTTTTTATAATATAGTTACAGGGTTGTAGTACTAGGTATGAGTATTTTCCCCAGTCCAGATTGGAAAGCACTTGTTTATCAACATAGCAGTACTGCTTTCATTGCTCCAATGAACACATCTTATAATGTCTCTCCTATTATTTAAGTAACATGTATTTACAATTGTTGACTACAATAATTTGACTGAAAACGATGATGTAAGAGTAGAACTTATATATCATTTTTGACAATACATATATGAAGACACCAAATATAAAATTCTGAAGATGTTAATTTTAAATGACAGCCTGACTTATTTTTCATAAATTCTTATACATAGGCTAAATTATAGTATAGTGTAAGTTCTACTTTGTTGTTGAAATACTTCTTTACAACATTGGTCCTGAATATAGTTTACAATTAACCCTAGAATAATACAGACTGCATTTCTGCACATAGTTGTTGGATCTCAGACACAAATAAATTTATATTTTATTTATTGTCTTCAAAAGCATTGGTGAAGTGTTTGTATCTTTACATTCTGTGCTGTCATGTCTACTTTTTAGTCCAATCTTTGTGAGCATTCTCTTTTAACAGAACTACATTTTTTAAATTTTTTATTAAAATAAAATTATATAACTTCTTCCTTCCCTTTTTTTTCTCTCAAGCCTTCCCATGTCCACTTCCACATTGTTGGCCTCTTTTTATAATCATTATCTATCATATATATATATATATATACATATATATGCACAAATATATAACTACAACCTGCTGATTCTATTTTTATTGTATGTACAGTTTTACTGTATGTACATTATACAGTTTCAAGGCTTACCACTTTGCATGTCAAAACCAAGTTGCAGAGTTACCCCTGAGAGATATTCATTCTCCCTTTAAGTAGTTGTTAGCTGCCCTTTTTTTTTTCTGTATAGTGGAAGTACACATGTGGTATTTTTCCCTTTTCCCATTTGTATGTTTATTGACATGGCGCTTGTTTGAGTCTTGTTTAGGCAGCCTACTCTTTCAGTCCCCTCTTTCATGAGGTTCCCTGAGTCTTAAGTGCATAAGTAGTACTGTAGATACATTAGCTGGAGCCAGGCTTCCCAGTATCTGTTGATCTCTGCACTGTGCCCACTTGTCCTTTATGGAATGGTGTTCATATGCCATGCAATGAGTCTTCTTTGATGAGGACTGAGAGCTACAGTTACTTTGTTATGAGGACAAGTTGTAGATAATAGGAACTGCATTCATTTTCCTCAGTATTGCTCATTATTTTACAGGCTCAACTACAATTTAAAGGAAGTTTTACATGCAGAAGATCTCAACACATGTTTGAATCCTGTATTTATGTTCAGGGAAACAAATTATCCCCAGTCCACAAATAACTGAGATTGGCGACTCAGTAATGCTTTCAAAGGGAAGATTAAAAAGCCACAGGGCAAGAAGTGATTATCACTGAGATGTAGGAGTGATTTTTATTTCGAATATCAGGCTCAAAGTCAAAGGGACTGTGTGCAATAAGAGTGAGATTTTTTTATTATTTTTTGAAATAAAGTCCAGTTACTCAGACTGTTCAGAACAAAGGCTATTGAACCCAAGAGGAAAGAGATATAAAATCTTACTCATGTTTATTTCAACTAGCTCAGTGTCTCTGTTTTCTTATGATCATTATAAGGACTCTGATTCTAGCAGTGTTGGTGATACCATACATTTTACAGAACACAAACAACTTAAAACATAGTTTCTCCAGCTTATAAGACATCTATGTTTTATATTGCACTTTCTAGTATTTAATAACACTTTCTGAAATATTTATATAATGTTTCTATAGCTGAAAGTTATTGTTCAATATATATTCTGAGAATTTCTTGTAAAGGTTTTCTCAAATTTCTATAATTCTAATTCTCTTGTTAAGTCTGTAACCAATCATGTTATCCTATTCAACCTTCAGTATTACTCCTAAATTTATGATCCAAAAAGAACATTCCTCTACATAAACTGAGAAAAAAATTGAGGTTGATTTAAGTATGAAAAGCTATGAATTTAGAAAAGGACTACCCTTCAAATTCTCCTTTGTTCATAACTACACTTAATGCTGCCTGTTTTTAAAGTATTTGGGGACATCACTTTTCTAATAATCCCAAATATAATTTTAATGCCCAATATTATTATTATAACCTATGCTCTATAAATTACTAATGGTCAAAACAACAACCACAACAGCAACATCTATTTCAACTATTTCAGAAAATAAAACTAGGTACCTACTGAACAAGCACATGGATATCAGTTCAGAGTCCCAGAAACCAAATCAAAAGCCAGTAACTTGCATGTCGTGGTTCTGTGTAACTCCAGAAATAGGATGGGAAGTTGTGCAATCCTGAAAATTATACATCATGCACCATTTCAACAACAATGATCTTCAACTGCAGTGAAAGACTCTGCAAAAAAAAATGTGGAATATGATGCTGATGGAGGAAAAATGAGTTCTGCCTTGGGTCTTCCCATGTGTGTACACATATATGCAAATGCCTATGTTCACACAGCTACAATAACATGTAAAAATAACAACACAACACAACACCCACACCAAAAGTTAAATGACAAAATATAATAAATTGGTTAAGAGGAAAATATGAAAACCTGAAGATGATGCAAATAATATTATACACATTCTCATAACATCACAACATTAAAAATTTGAGAAACTTTTGATTTTTTTGGTGAGGGAGATTATGATTAAACTGATATTAAGTGCTCAGAACTTAGAAGGATGCTATAAAATCAGTGTTCTCTTAAATTTCTTTAAGTGAAGACTTTCACAGTTTTAGAGTATTGATTGAATAAGATACAGTCTAAGCTCTATAAAATACAATTTCCTAAGTATTAACTGTTATTTTCTTTTGTTTTGACTACCCTATTGAAGACTGTCTTAAATAAAAGTAGAAAGTGAAGGCCAACTATGTCTCATGCAACCCTAAATGTTTCTGCTCAAAAACAATGTTAATGTAAACTGTAGCATCAGAATGCACCTATATTAATTTAAATGTTCTCCTACTCAATAGTGGGTTTTAGATTTATTTCACCAATAATAAAATAATTCTTATTAATTAAGTCAGATACATTTTTAAACTTCTACACTCTAAGAATGAGAAAATATGGTCCTATACACAGTAAGGCGTGTAGTATGTCTTTCTTTATTGGTGCTTGAATATAACTTTTGTAGTGTAGCATATATTTATTTACAATCACAAATGTATGCACCATATCTATTTTGAGAAAATGTTATATTCTTGACTTAAATTAAAATAGATAAATATGACATGAAAATTACTTGTTCATAAAATTGTTCAGATTTAAGCAATATTGTCATTGATATCATCAAAAATTTCAAAAAGTCAGAAATGCTTGTCTTTCCAGAGACATTATTTTTGCATAGTATTATTATAAAGATTATATGAAGTATATAGTACTTATTAATGCTAGCATGTAGCATGTAGTGTTTATTCATTAACTGTCTATAATTCTCTCTCTATCTCTCTCCCAGCATACTTATCATCTAATTACTTATCTAAATTTATCTATCCTATCATCATTAATCTACCATTATTCATCTATCAATTTTTTAATAATGTGATATTCTAATAATTAAAAGATCAAATGAATTTTTGCTGTGGTCTTCATGTACAATGAAATCACTCCAGTATTTGCTTGATTTTTTCTGCCTGCTCAATGCTATGAACTTTTAGTAGAACCCTTTAGGAGTGCCTGGAAAAGGCAATTCAATATTTACTAGATAGTGTCACTCTCATGATTCTATCTGTGCATGTTTTTATATTTGGATCTTACTTACATTTTCTGCACTGTGCCTGAATATCTTTTATTTCTATGAGAATTAATACCTCCATACACACTAGTGTAATGAGCAGGATTAAGCTCATTGATTCTTCTCTTTGATACTACCCTAAATCATTAGTTATTCAACTAAATCAGTAGTTATTTCTTTAGCCATAGGCTGGCTAGTCAAGTATGCTGTGGCAATACTTTCACATTGTAATTTTCCTTTTTTTTTTCCAAAGAGAACATGGGCACTAGCTTAGGATTACTGGTCACCCAGAGTCTGACAGTGACAGATAAACATCACAGTAGATAGATATAGTACAAAGAAACTTCTACGTCTTCAGTGATTCTAAAAGAGCCTTGAAGCTGTTTCTATTGTCAAAATACAAAAGACTTAATAAAATTGAATTAAAATATGTGAGAAAAAGATTTTTCAACTGGATAACACATTTTACTGGATCCCACATTTAATATGTAAATAATCATTTGTGACACCTACTGGACAACATTAATGAGAGCTAATGGTATTTCTTGGAGGCTTTGAACAAGGCTTGTATCTTCAATCTCTCTGTTTATGTTTCTTTCTATAATATGGCATGTCTTCAAATATCTTGTATTTGTAGTTTTCATTCTTAGTAGTTAATTATGATCTTGAGACTATTTTGAACATACAAAAAGAATAAAACTGTGTGCATATATGTGTATATTTACACGTATTTGTTTAAATTCCTGTATGTTGCTTGGGCTTCTACAGTACGAGGCCTTCTTCTCTGGAGCAGGCCTGAAATCCAGCCAGAAACCTGTGGTTTACCCTCGTAATAGTAAGGATACTGTGACATCATTGGGGACGTCTTACCTGGGAGGTTTGTGTTCTAGCTTGCAGGAAGTTCTTAAATGCTAGCCAGCAATCAGACTTCAATTCTGTTTTCAGTGTTGACAGGTTAGACATATGTATTTTAGAAATCTATGATTACCCCAAAAAAGAATCTCTCCCCAGTTCTTAACTCCACACTTCTGCTAGTGACTTATATACGTTTACTTTAATAACAGTCCTAATTTAGTATAATTTCTAATTAAATTGGTATAATTATCTTGTATGCTGATTTTGTAAATATGATGAGGGTAGCATACTTTGTCACATGGGTTTGTTTATACTAGAAAATGAAATTGGAAAGGACTCTTGCTGAGCTGTTTTTCCACATTTCTGTACATATAATTTATGGATGCAAAAATTCTGCTTGTAGATTCAGGAACAGCTGCTCTGGTTTAATGCAGTCGTTTTATATTTTGAATGCTCTGATAAAATACTACATTCCTACTGGGCAGCATTTAAGTGTGAGAAATAGGTTAAGGGCATTTCAGATAGCAAGAACCAAAGAATGTAAGAAACAGCATAACCCACAATGAGACATGTTTAATCCTTTTTCTTTGCCTTGATCCTGAGGGAGCATGTTCCCCAATCCAGAGGTGAAGTCAGTTTAAAACTTTTTCTATAGCATTCCACATGGGAAAACTATGTAAAAGAAATATTTTTTTTGTATTTGTTTCAAATATTTAAATTTAAACATCAAGCCTACACGCCCAAGGAATTCAATGAATGCAATTTCTTGGGTTTCTCAAATATATAAAATATTTTTTGAGGAGAAATATTACCTAAATTTCTCTCATTAGACTAAAATCAAATGGAAATAAAATTTAAAGTATGGTAAAAATGTGGCTATCGTCTGTTTACATTAGGGCTTCTATCAGAAAAAAAAATATTAAAAGGTATCCAAAACATGTTACAAAGCCCATTAAATACACATGCTTCCTTTCAGTAACTCATTTTACAGTAATGCATTTACATATTAAAACGATGACCTTTAAGTTAGTGAGAGTATCTCACAAGCATCTTAAAAGTATAAAAATAAAACACCTAATTGTAGAGTAAGTTATAAATGAAAAGTGACAGTTTTATCTTTAAATGAAACAGTCCATCTAACAAATTGATTAAAAGAACAGCAAATACAATGTAGATAAGTACCTCATTTTCTCTATCAGTATGACTTTAGGTGACCAGCAATCATATGCATCCTTATTTTCTCTCTCTTTAAGCTAGGTAGATTTAGTTATCAACATGTTATTTTTAATTTGCTGAATTATCAACAATTATCTTTGATCACTGAAGTCATTATACGCTGTCATCAAATACAAACTATGTATTTTCCATTTTATCAAATACTGAAATATCTGAATGTTGAAGGAAGAAAAGCAATGGTGACATCAGGGTGGTGTGACCACCATTCTCATTGCTGTCTCTTCCAGTGGCCAGCACGATGCAGTGAACCATGGGAATAAGGAATGACCTGATGGTCCGTCCCATTGCCTGAATCAAGTCAAGTTCCCATAAACAAACTCAGTAAATTTTTATTAGAAGTTCATAATATATCAAGTGTCTACATTCCTCAAAAAAATTAGCCAGTTCTGATATTATTGACAGTTCTTGGATATTCTTACCATCTCCCTAACTCCTAGCTTCAAAAGTGGTTCAATGACATGTAAAGAATTTTTTGAGACTTGTAACAACACTAGCCTACTTTAACACTCTGTGTTTCTCTTCTGTCCCATATTTATCATTGTTCCCATCGATTCACAATAGATTTAAATTTATGTATGGAAACAAATGTTATAACATGAATTTCTAAGTGGTCTTATTAATTAAAACAAAAACAAAAACCCAGAGCCAGATATTGGGGTAAACTCTGAAAGACCAGAGAGACAGGACAAGCCATAGTCAACCTCACCTCGCCAATTCCTCAGCTGATCCTGTTTCCTCAGACTGAAAGCCTCTGAGTCCTCACCCAAAAGGGTCTTAGTTGACCTGCTCAAAAGCCTCTAGTTACTGATCCTTATGCCTTATATGCCTTCGTGCCTCTTACCATCACTTCCTGGGATTAAAGCCCTACGTCCTTCCCAAAGAAAGACATGAGATCTCAAGTGCTGGGAGTAAAGGTGTGTATATACAACTTGTATTATATATCAGGAAAGTTTTTTTTGTTTGATTAATTCTGACCTTACAATGCTCCTATTGGACAGGCAATATTTTCTCATCAGAGATAAAGTCCTTCTAACTGAGCCAGAACATAAGGTCTAACTCGGAGTTAGGGAATCTATGGTCACCTGTTCTACTTCAACAAGGTCAACACTTACTGCTGCATCTGCAAAAACAAATACAGCTTCTTTTCACAACACTCCATTACTCTGCTTTTCCTTGTATTGAAATGTATTCAGATCCTCTCCTTGTATCTGTCTTGATAGTTCATTCTTACAATCATAATCCTGGCAGCAGATTAACAATGGATATGTTGGATCATTTTTCTTCAACCCATTGTATCTACTTACCAATTCTTAGTGGATATGCATCTATATCCTACCCCTCCATAGACTGAAAAATATTGCATAATTCTACCTATAAATTTTAAACACTTTTGGCTTGAATTAGTTAAGAAATATTAGTTATTTTATCAGTCTAATTGACAGTATTTCATTGAAAATAGAAAAATAAATTTGCATTTTTCTTATTATTTCTGCAGTTTATAAATATGATAATTATAATGTCAAAAATAAAAAAATATCTGTGGCGATATTTTGTTTGTACTCTAGCACATAAAATTTGCTTGAAGACCAGAGGACAGAGCTAACCACTAGATTAAACATAGAGGCCAGGCACACACCTTTAATTACAGGACTTGGGATCTCATGTCTTTACTCCCAGTATTTAGGAAGCACACAGGCCATTAACCCCAGCACTAGGAAGTTTGAGACAGGAAGTGATGTGGCTGGGCAGAGAAAGACATATAAGGTGGGAGAGACAGGAGCTTAGCTCTTTTGGCTGAGGACTCAGGGGTATTCAGTCTGAGGATTCATGGAGACAGGATCTTCCCCTTTGAGTTGAGGAGCTGGCGAGGTGAGAAGTGCCTGTGTCTTGTTTCTTCTGATCTTTCAGCTTTTACCCCCATATCTGGCTCCATTTATTATAAGACCAATGAGGATTCGTGCAACAAATATCAGTATAATGTGTAAAATATTGAGTCTATCAAGCTCAATGTAATAGTTTTAGAAGAATATACTTTATTTGTTATTCTGTGTAATTATATTTCCAACATTTAATAGATGCTCAATCAATAAATATACAAACATCCATATTGTGGGAACTGTTAAAATAAGAGATAAGTGTTGGAAACATATTTTGAGGAATATTTCATTGGGGAAAATGGTATAATTAAAGCAACAATGATTTTCTTTCAAGTGTCACATTATAACTTTATCATCTATGAAATACAGACTCCCTAATGTGCAGGAAACATTTGGAGGTTATCAGATAACAGAGTGATTTGTTCCCTTAGTGTGTCTTGTGCTTTGCTCCCCTTTTAATCAGTTTACAAATAAGTAAGAGAGAGTCAATCAGAGTTGACATCAGTGGTCTTTTCTCTTCAGCAATCACCTTAAGAACTATTGTGAAATTTCTAATGGTCTGTGGGATCAATGCCCTTAGTATTCACTTCAGCATGAAAAGATGATAGTAGATTTAGAACATATTGAAATATGAAATGATGAACAATCTTTCTTTGACAGTTAAATTTCACATGAGAGGAAACACAACAATAAATACAGTAGCATAACCTTTGTTTTAGAAGTTAGGATGCATGTCAGATGTTTCTATCTGTGTCTGGCTTGCTTTTATAAGCATTCATCTAGGCATATACCAGAACCTTTGGAAGAGGAACGATGTTCACCCAGGAGTAGTGTGTAAAGGGGAAATGTGCTACATCAGACACAATTAGTACTTTTTATGATTATAGTTTATGGGATGTTGGTGTCAGTTCATTAAAAATGTACTGAACTATCAACTCATTTCTCACAGGCCATTGAACAGCAATAAAGCGGTATCAGCTCTTCTCCAAGATGACTTTTAGCTGGATTTGAACCAGTGACTCATAGAAAATAGGCTGTGTTCTATTGTCAGTCTATAAAAGCATTTTATAGAGTTGCAATGCACCTGCCTCCTGAATTTTGCCTCTAGCAGCATTCCTGTTTCTTGCAATATACTCCATAAATTATCTCTTGAATAAACAAATATGAGATGCTAGGGGATGGTTATATTATACACTATATATTTAAATTTTGTTTATTTTTATCTTATTAATGTCATTTAATCTCAATAAAAGTAGTCATGTGTAGTATAATATTGGAGAATCTTTTGGCTGTGAAAGAATGGAAATTTCGTTAGCACAATAGTACTCATTTACTAACATATGTAATTCCCTAGAGCTTAAATTTTTACCCCCACAGAGCTGCACATATTTTATAACTCATGGGTTACATCAGGCAAAAAACACAATGAACATTAAAATTGAACTCCTTCCTGTGCTAGAATATAGACTTTTGTTGTACAAAAACACTGACTTTCACTGAAGTAACTGTAAGCAAATGTTAGCTCATTTCTTGAGTTGATACAGTGCAATAGATACTGAAGCATTTTTCTAAATGCATTTCTACAGAAATATATTAAAAATAGGATAGTAGTAAATCCTGAGACAGTGAGAAAAATGAGACATTAATCTCTCCCTCTCTCTTTTTCAAGTTTTTGAATAACATCATTTCTTTCAATGTACATCAATTTTGTATTAACAATTTTCATTAATTGCTCATGGACTAGCTTTAATAAAATGTCAACTATTTTATTTTTATTCTACATTATTATATGTATTATTATGTTCCATAACTTTAAGGGCAAATTCAAGTGTCACCCTCTAAAATAGCAATGGTGCAGGAACGGCACTGACTGGATACTTCCCTGAAAGATTCCAGAAGCAAAGTGTCTAATCAAGAGACTTGAAAAGTTGAATTAATGAGTTATTTATTCAGTGGCATAGAGCAAATGAGTCTGTATATTTCTTGGGAATTTTCTATAATTTTTCTCATAATTATGCTCCTTTGTTTTTCTTACATTTACCCAGCACTTTACGTAGATTTATGTCCTTAAATTATTAAAGATAGACATTCATTTTGGTAATTTTCCAGTTGGATATTATCTAGTAAAGGCACGTCATGAAGTTTGGCTCTTTACTTTGATCCTAGCCTTGCATACTTTGATTTGATACTGTGTCATTCACTGTGCTGTTTGAATTTGCGTTCTGCAGAGCATGAACATTCTGCCGGGGAGAAGCTAGTGTTAACTGCATGTCCTGTGATCTTCTTTGTAGTCTCAGCGCCGTGTTACCTTTCACCTCCCGGATGGTTCCCAGGAAAGCTGCAGTGACAGTGGTCTGGGAGACCACGAGCCGGTGGGTAGTGGAACCCTGATCTCACACCCTCTTCCTCTGGTTCAGCCACAGGACGAATTCTACGACCAGGCCTCTCCGGACAAGAGGACCGAAGCAGATGGCAACTCGGACCCCAACTCTGGTGAGTCCTCTTCCGGTCTTCATAGCATGCGGCTGGTCTGGTTGAGTAGTTAGTGTGCTGGAACTTGTTTATTTGTCACCCTGCTCTGCAAGCCAGGGACAGTTGGTTGTACTTGATGTTTTTATGGGTAGATGCATTGGAATAGATGAAGTGTAGTTTGCTTGGTATGTTGACCTTTAAATGGTATGATATTCTGTTTGTTTTGAGTCATCAAAAAGATTTTAAAATTTGCAAATATAGCTGAAAGAAAATATCTGTTGGAATATACTCTAGTGTCAAAGAGATTACAGTATCAGTAGTTAAAAAGTGATGAACTAGAGTTTATTGGAGTATTATTAATGAGAAATAATCAAAACTTTCATTCCTGTGGAATGCTATCTTCTAAAGAACTCTGTATAAAGAATGCAAATAAAGAAGGATTGAATGTGATTAAGATCCATTTCTGAAGAAAGGAGGTGATCTTTCATAAATTTGTATTTATGCTTTGATTTTGGGATAATTGGGTTTTGTATGAGAAGGTTGAAAAAATGTGTCTGGTCTAAACTCCATATCATCCAAAGAGTTTCACCTGACCTTAGGAATCCTTATATATAAACAAACAAAACACCTTCAGTGCCTAGGTAACAAAAAAATAAATAAAATTATAATGCCCCTTTCAGAGCAATGGAAATGATATTTATTTTGTTTAATTTTTTTTTTCATGATAATGTGAATGCTCAGGTGAGCTCATGCAGGTTCCTAGGCAGGAATATTAGAGAAGTCTTTGTGTGATTCTCCAATTCTTCTTTTAAATAAAAGGAAATACTGAGTAATCATAAAAAGAGGACATCCAAACCAGAAAAGGAACAACAACAACCAAACAAACAGTATACACATTCAAGACAGAAAATCTCTCCTGCTCTTGAAATGGCTGCACATTGGTTAGCTAGAGAAGGAAATGGTGTTGAGGTGACTTTTCCATAAATCCCCAGCTATTTAGCACCTTCTGATATAGACACCACTGTGCCTCGGGCATTTTTGTGATGTAGCACTATCTAGAGGAGGTCACAAGCTCACACAGGCTTTCTTAACAAGTTTCCTTCTGGTAATCCAGCTTTCATGTTCACTTACTTCCACAATTTTGAGTCACCTGTCTATCTAGGCAGGAAGATCTGTGTTAAGTTTTTCCTTCTCTCCCTCTATCCCACCTCAACCATGCCACTGCCTATGCAGGCCTCTAATGACACTCTTTCTTCACTAGCAACTGTTAAAAGTGTGCAGTTATAATACATCTTTCTACAGAGGTTGCCCTCCAGGAAATCTAGTTGAATCTAAGTAAAATGTATGCTATCATTTTCTAGTTGTATGTTTGGTTTGTAAGTGAATTTTTTTTAACTTCAATTATCGAGCTGACAAACTCAAAAGCGTTCATCAAATTAAGTTTGAGAGAGCTGATAATCATTTATTCTCTGTAGATTTCTTGGCACCCTCACTCTATGATCTAATGATTCTAGGTTGTTCCATTGAGCCACATTTTCCAGGAATTGTATGGGGGTGATGAGGGCTGATAGAGCTTATAATAACTCCTTGTAAACAATTCTCGTAATCTACAATTTCCTCTTTAATTAGTACTAATTAAAACTTTCTGCAGTAATTTTTGATCACCTTGTCTGAAAGTGTTTGGATGTTCTTGTCTTTGAGTCTGAGTAAAACTCAACACAAAAAGACACACCTTAAATGTATCGGCACACACAGCTGTAGCAGTGTTTGGTAGTTTAGCCAGTGCACTCTGTACAAATATCTTTAAAGCAGGAGTAATTTATGAAATTCCAGGTGAAGGACTTAGACATGCCTAAGAGTTTTTATCAATTTCTTTTTAGCTATAATAATGGAATCATTTAGAATCACACCCAAGATGACAGAGGGCAGTGAGTTTAATCACTAGGTTTCAGAAATTGATGAACATGTGGGTAATTTTCTACTTAACTGAATTAGAAATTTAAAAATATTCATCTAGAAGGGAAAGGCAGCTTTTAGGACATATTGAATACTAAACAGGATAATAGTTATTTTATATTTTCTTTGTCATAGAATTATGTGTCTGTGGTCAGTCAGAGTGAACTGAGAAGTCAATTAGTACAAAAAAGATATAGCTAAAATACAGAACAC
Organism: Peromyscus eremicus; assembly: GCF_949786415.1. NCBI lineage: Eukaryota > Metazoa > Chordata > Mammalia > Rodentia > Cricetidae > Peromyscus > Peromyscus eremicus. The sequence continues at coordinate 30,180,165 of NC_081425.1, forward strand.
GTTTCATCACTACTATACGGGGATTTATATGTATGAGTATATATGTTACCTGTCTTTTCCCTTCTCCATGCAATGAAACATAACTACAAGTTCATTTGTAGCAAATTTAAGTTTAATTTTAAATGTTCACTTAAATATAAATTTCAAACAAAATATGTTTTATACTATACAGTATGGATGCTTTATAGGGGAGTTTTTGCTATAAATAATCTTTAGTAAATTTATTGTCTTTTTATTTATACTTAAATATTTATCAAGAGAGTCTGGGATACTTACTATAATTTCTTCTGGCATCACTAAGTATGTAAGTGAAGAGAGGAAAAGTGATATTAAGAAATTTGCATGTTATTGACAGTTGGTGAATTGACTTAGCCAAAGAAATGAATAGGTTGTCTTTTTATACTGCTGGTCATTTTTTGTCACTTTTTCTATTTCTCCTAAGTCTACCCATAATGGAAGCCATATGTGAGGTTTCCAATAAGAGAGAAAGGAGAGAGAGAAAAAAAGAGGGGGAGCATTTTATCAAGATTTTAAAGCAGGAGATAGCTAAACTGCCCTTGGCTAGGTCTTTCTACAGTATGTCGTGCTACTCACACAATGAGTACTACACAAATTAACTGGGCTAGCTGCCAAGTATGAATGGATGGAAGAGGGACTAAAATTGGGGAAAATGAACACTTCAATCCTATTTAAAAGGGTCATCAGAAGGTTTTATTTTTTATTATTTTTAAACAAACTAGTGACAGCAATAAAGGAAATCAAAGGCCTAGAAACCTTCAACATTCTCTTTGAGATAGGGATTTTGCCCAGGAGAATGATGGTCAATAAGATGTCCTTAGCCGGGCGGTGGTGGCACACGCCTTTAATCCCAGCACTCGGGAGGCAGAGCCAGGCGGATCTCTGTGAGTTCGAGGCTGGCCTGGGCTACCAAGTGAGTTCCAGGAAAGGCGCAAAGCTACACAGAGAAACCCTGTCTCGAAAGAAGAAAAAAAAGAAAAGAAAAGAAAAGAAAAGAAAAGAAAAAAAAAAAGGATGTCCTTAAACAAGAAAAAAACAGGGCTTCATGGTAGAATCAGTATTGATTCATCACTGCTAGGGAATTAGATAATTCAGGTCAGCAGTGAGTAGCCCTTGGAGTCAGTGGTTCATTTGACCCCTACTAAGACTAAAACTACAAACTCCTTATTAGTGCTTAGAGCAGGACTCATTAGAATGCACTGAAAATATTAAAAGGATCAAACTAAATCTAAATTGAACTAGAATATTATCATGCTACAGTCTCCTTACATTGTCTAGTCACTGTTTTGTAATTAACTTTGAGGAATTAGTGAAGTATGGTAGAGAGAAATGGACATACTAGTCAATGCCTGTCAACTCCCCTTATATTTCAGTGGTTTTCAGTATCCTCTGTAGGCTCTTCTTTCTGGAATTTTACACTTTCTGAAAAGGTATGATGTTCTAACAAGTGAAGTATCAAACATGAGCTTCAGAATGTGGTGACCTAGTATTACTTATGCCTAGAAAGATCTCTAATGTTAATTTAAAGACATTTAAAACTATGATATTTGCATAGTAATAATTTTCATTGTGCATTTTCTAATACATTGAAATAAATAGCTATAGCCTGTAGTGCATTTGGGGAAACTGGATTTTAATATATGTTCTTAGTACTCCTAAACACACATCGACAACTTACACATGCCTTAAGGACTGCAAGGATGTTCAATGTTCTTCTTTACTTCTCAATGTATAGTTTTGAGTTGTTGATCCACTATATTTAAAATTTTGTCTGATTCTTGATTTCTTGATTAAGAACTTACATGTGTTATAATAAGGATTTAAAATATACCTCAAAAGCCATGGTGTTAAAGGCTTGCTAGCATTACAATGAGATCTTAGAGTATTAGAAGCTGGGTGCAGGGAGAAAATTTGAGATGAATGAAGACATATTCTTGAAGAGACTATTGAGAGCTTGGATCTAACCTCTTTGTAGTTTGCTTTCCTGGAGCCTCGTGGTAAGCAACTCTCATCTATCCCATGTCTTTCAATGTGATTTGCCTCTTTGTCACAGATACCCATCTTATGATACACAAAATCTTGGGGGCTGGGTTGTCGGGGAAGACTGGGGTGGGAGGAGGGAGGACAGGAGAATCTGTGGTTGACAAGTAGAATGAATAGAAAATTTCTTAATAAAAATAACATAAATCAAAAAGAAAAAAGAAGGAAAAAAATTCCCAGTGCCAGATATTGGGGTAAATGCTGAAAGATCAGGGAGACAAAGGATCAAGCCACAGCCACCTTTTACCTGTAGGACTTCTCAGCCTGAAAAAGCTTCAGTTCTTGTCTCCTCATGCCTTATGTACCTTTCTCCACCCAGCCATCACGTCCTTCCTAGTGCTGGGATTAATGGCATGTGTGCTTCCCAAATACTGGAATTAAAGGTGTGGGAGCTCAAGTACTGAGATTAAAGGTGTGTGCCAACACTGCCTGGCTTCTATGTTTAATCTAGTGGCTTGTTCTGTTCTCTGATCTTCAAGCAAATTTAATTAGGGTACAGAATATATCACCACATTTCCCCCTTTTTGTCTAAAATAATAAAAAAGGTTATAAATAATATAATAAAAAAACTATGTACAATAAGTATACAATGTATACAGTCAAGAATTATATTAACAATGTCCAGTGCATAAATATTTGGCAAATTCTGAACAAAAAACACTCCATTATCTATTCTATTTTGGTGAATCCAAAGTGTTGTACCTAATTCACTTTCTATCTTAACTAGTATTACCAACTGAAAATTGTCTTTTGAGTTCAACGTCACTCTAGACTACATGAATCTTAGCTACTTTCTGTTTCTGTGACTAAACACCATGGCCAAGGTAACTTTAGGAAGAGCACATTTAATTGGGAGCTAGCTTACAATTTCAGGGGTTAGTCCCAAAAACATCAATACTTGTAACATGGATGGAAGTCAAGCAGATGTGGCTCTGGAGCAGAAGATGAAAGCACATATATAATCCACAAGTTGCAGGCAGAGAAAGAGAAAGACTGGGCCTGGCACAGACTTTGGAAACCCTAAAGCTCCTGAAAAAGTCCACACCTCTTCCAGCATAGCCACACACATTCCAGTGAGGTAATCCTTCCTACTCCTTTCCAGACAGTTCCATTAAATTGGGACTGAGCTTTCAAAAATATGAGCTTGTGTGTGTCATTCCCACTCAAAACACCACAGTCCAAGATCAATGAAATCAACTGGCTACCAGCTAAAACCACTAAAATTATTAATCAAAATTAACAATTGCTTTTCTGCCTTGTTAATTAATTATTTCAGGATTTTGTCACAATATCACAAAGTTGGCATTCACAACTTACAATGCAAAAAGTAAAGTTTGCAAATTAGTGACTATTTAAAAGATATGTAGGATAGTCTTCATTGCATGAAGTATGGATCTTAGGACACTAATAAATATGTGCTCAAAATAACCCCTTCAGCCTCCTTTGAGTATTTAAAATTATAACCTTTTTTTTAAATTGAAAATAGAGTCTTCTGCAATATAATACATCTTGACCAATTTCCCCTCCCTCCACTTCTCCCAACTAACTACCTTCCTTCATCCCAGACTCCCCCTTCCTCTTTTTCTCTTCTGAAAAAGAAAGCAGACCTCCAGGAAACATCAACTAAACACTACAAAACAAGATGCAATATGACAAGGCAAAAGCTCTCATATCTAGGCTGAACAAGGCAACCCAATATTTGGGAGCATCCAAAGGAGTCAGAGACATGCCCACTCCCACTGTTAGAGGTCCCACAAAAACTCCAAGCTAATGGCTTTTAAGTATGCACAGAGGACCTAGTAGAGACTCTTGCAGGCCTCTTGCTTGCTACTTCAGTTTCTGTGAGCCCACGTGAGCCCTAGTTAGTTGATTCAGTGGGCCATATTATCTAGGTGTTCTCTATCCCCTCTAACTCCTACAATCTTTCCTCCCCCTCTTCTGTGGGGTTTACTGAGCTCCAAGAGCAGTGCCCCAATGAAGACCTTCAATTTAGACTCACTTTCCTCATAATGTCTGGCTGTGGGGCTCTGCATTCACTCCTACCTGCTGCAGAAAATGTCTCTCTGATGACAACTGGAATAGGCACTGATCTATGACTATAGCAGAATGTCATTAGGAATCATTTCATTTCTTTAAAAAAAAATATTTATTTATTTTTGCCAGTTGTGTTTCTTCTCTGGGCTATCCAGTCTAAGGTCCCTAGTCATTTAAACACTATAAGGCACCGCTCCCTCTTCTGGCACTGGTCTCAAGTTAGACAAGTTGTGTTGGCCAACCAATGGGTTGACCACCCCCACTAGTACTGAGCACGATTGCTGCAGCACCATCTTGCAGGCAGGACAGATTGTAAGTCAGGGCCTTTGTGGCTGGGTGGATATCCAGCTTTCTCTTTCTGTAGCCTGTTGAGTACCTACCTGTGACAACTCCGCATATGCACCAGTTCAGCCTCTCTATGTGCAGTAAGCTGTGTAGATGCTGTCTTCAGCAATAGGATCCCACTGCTAGTTTTCAGAGAGTGATCTTCTGCCCTAGCACCAGCCTAGCTTGCTTAGCGATCTCCACAGGACCCCCTTGGCCTGGCCAACTACTCAACCAAATGCAATGAACTCCCACCATTGAAAGTCATGCCGAGCTTACAAAAGATGGCCAGTTCAGACTCCATATCCTCCATTACTAAGAATCTGCACTAGCAACACCTTCATAGATTACAGAAAGTTTCCACTGCTCTAGGTTTTCACATCACCGGCAAAGGGCTCCTCACTTCCAGTTGTCTCTCCTTGCACTCAATTGCTTCATCCCTCCCCCACAACCTGATACCTCCTGCTCTACTCACCCCTGGCCCCTGTCCTCCCACAAAATCTATTCCACTTCCCACGGAGGTCCATATATTTCCCCCAGAGCCCTCTTCTTTGCATAACCTCTTTGGATCTGTAGATGGTAACTTGATTATCATTTACTTAACAGCTAATATCCTCTTGTAAATGAACACATACGGTATTTTTCTTTCTGGGTCTGGGTTAACACACTTATCATTTATTTTTCTTGCTGCACCCATTTGGCTGCAAATTTCATGATGCAACTTTTTTTTTCTTTAACATTGAGTAAGTAATACTTCAATGTGTAAATAACCTTAGCTTCATTGGTATAGCTGAAACATCACTTCTTTCTCCTCAGTTACAAGTTTACAAACCATGCCTAAAGGAACTGGAAGACTGATGTAATCTGTCTGGTTGGGGGTCTATTGACTCATTTTATTCAGGTGTTCCTTAAGTGATACTGCTGTTTCTTGATGATCCTGAGATTACATGAGCTTTGCTATTAGTACATTTCATGGAAGGGAAAGACACTTTTAAGAGTTTGTCTTTGAATTCTGTATCCAGATGTCAGGAAGGCCCATCACTCAGGAATGTAGTGCCTCCATGAGCCATCCAAGGAATCAAATATGAAGGAAACTTCCAGTTTCTTTGAGTCTTGCCTAGCTGACATCATACAGAGTCTTTTCTCCCTTCTTTCAATTAGTCATTCCCTCTTCGTTTTTTTGTCTTTTTATTGTTATATATTATGTACTTTCATCAAATTTGCTACACACTCTGTTCCTTCCAATTTTCCCTCATCCTCCTCCACTGTTCCCTTTCAACTTTACATGCTCTTCTATTTTATTTTTCCCCACTCAGTCCATTTAGGGCTGCTTGTACAATGGTGGGTATACAACCATCTCCTGAGGTTTGAATGGTCTCTTGGGAGCTCTAATCCCTGAAGAAAACAAATTCTCCATCTCCCAGATACTGTCAGTTGCTAGTAGTCCCTCAGCTCCTGGTTGGACTTCAAGGGCCCTTACCGGACCCATGTTGGCACTTTGATTGATTTGATCTTTACCAGGTCTTATGTATGTAGTCACCGATGATGTGAGATTTTATGTACAGTGATCCTTCTGTATCCTGCAAACTGTTTCATTGTGAATATCTACTACCATAGGCTTTTAGAATCAGTCCTTCTCATTCACAAAGATCCCTGCGCACTGGAGGGAGAAGAGATGAAATACAAATGTTCCACTTTCAGTTGAGCTTTTCTCAGTCTTTTGTTCCCTGCATGTTGTGTTTCTCTGTATTAATCATCATCTACCAAAATAATCTCTCATAGTGGTGTAGAGATATACTCATCCATGCATACGAAGATAATAGCTTAGGGAACTTTTATTACTGTGATTTTTTTAGCCAAAAAATTAGCATCAACTTGATCCCTAGTACCTATCTTCCTTCTGGTCATAGATTTTGGCTTAGGTAGAAGTTGGGTTTTCATCTTGTGCAGAGGGTTTTTAAATCCAATCATGAAGTGGTTGTATGTTCTGATAATATTCCTACTAGTGCCACAGTTATATCAGAAGGCAACTTTTCTTCTCAACCACTTCAATTGACTATTTTTAATATCCAGCATCAGGGATTCCCACTGCTGTTTTTCTCCCTCTCTTTCTCTCTACTTCTTTCTCATTCCTCCCTTTTTTCCCTCCTTCCAACCATAATTGCTTCTTTTCTTAATTCTTTCTTCTCTTTTTTCTTTTATTCTCTTTTAATCCTTTCACATCAGTAGCATACACAAGGCAATGTGATCTGTTTATGTTTTGAAAAGTTACACATGCTTATGACAGCTCCAAGTTTTGGGTGTACATCAGTAGAGATGTTTGGGAAGAGCAGAGTAGATAAGTAAATCTTTAAATAAAAAGTTTATGCAAATTAAAAAAAAGTGTAGTTTCCACAAGACTTGTAAAATTGCATTTGTGTTTATTACTAATATAATTTTGTAGCATGCTTGGAAGTTATTCCACGTGTGATAATAAAATATGAATTTATTATTTAAATATATTTTAGAATACTCTTAAAGAAATTTACATTTTTGTTGAAAATCATGAAACAGTTCTTCCAAGAAAAGCAAGACACACAAACTTGATTTTAATACAGTTCATAGAAGTAGTTATGACCCTAGATACCTCTTACATTGATTGGTAATTTATTTTCTTTTTTCAGTAATGTAAAAAATTAAAAGAAACAATTATAGACATATGGAAATGTGTTGGATTTTTAAGTTGCAAGCCCTTAACTTGGGAACCCTTTTGTGTGTGAGCATGCAGATGTTACAACTAGCATGTGGAAGTCAGAAGATAACCTGAGGTGTTGTTTTCATCTTTTACTTTATGTGAAGGAAAGCCTATGTGTTGTTTGATGTGCCTAGGTCAGGCTACCCGGCCCTTGAGCTTCACAGTAGTATTGGGTTTACAGACTTGTGCAGCAGCATCTGGCTTCAGTCTAGCAAGTTCTTTACCCGGGAAGGCCCCCTCTACTAGATTTTGAGTGGAATTTGAGATTCATTGTGCAATTGTTAAAGTGATGTTTTAATTATAGCTTTATTAAAAAAAGTTCTTATTTGTAATAATACATTGTAAAAATACGTGGCAAGAATATTTGTATTTTACACTTTTAGTAATCTTACAAAAAATTAATAAAAAATAAAATGAAAATGAGAATTCACACACACACACACACACACACACACACACATACACACACACACATAAACACAAAATGTGTTGAAAGACAAATTGATACCAGAATTTGAATGTTGGGGATGCCATAATACTGTCTACTTGGAGAAGTGAAATGAAGGAGAAGAAAGAAATAAAAGTATTTTTAGACAATAGACTCTGTGGCTTATCAAAAATATATGCAGTAAATAAATTATAGAATGTGAGAGGAAAACTCATAATTTATCACTTTTCTTTCATTTTTAAAGTTTGAGATATTGAACAAAAGTATCTGAGGACAAATAATATGATTCTGAATTATTAACTAAAAGCTGAAAATATAAAATGTGATTGAGTTTTGTGAAAGTAATTGTAACAATTTCAAGGGATGGGAACTAATTCAGACAGATGGTCACAGGGTCGGAGCACTGATTGAGAGCTGAAGAATGATGAAAGAGGAAGAAATAGTCTAACCCAGGGAACAGCCTAGTAATTGCCTATCCAATACCAAGTGGTCAGCCCTGTAAATACACAAACCAATAACATTAGAAAGACTGAGATCTCAGATGTGTATACAGGGATATATATCAATAGACATATATATATATGTGTGTGTGTGTGTGTGTGTGTGTGTGTGTGTATGTATATATATGTATATATATATATATATATATATATATATATATGTTCATGTAACAACAGTCAATAAAAAAGAGGTCATGAATTTGAAAGAGAGATAGGAGGCGCATATGGGATGGTTTTTAGAAGGGGAAGGGACGGCACAAATTATGCAATTATATTGCAAACTCAACAAAAGAAGAACTAATGGTGTAAAAAAAGAACAGTTTTAATTCCAACACTTGAAAGACAGCCGCAGGCAGATCTCTGTGATTTGTAGGCCAGCCTGGTATACTTAGAGAGTTCCAAGTCAGCCAAGAATACACAGTCAGATCTTGTCTCATAAAAATACTAAGTAAATAAATAAGTAAAGAAAATTTTAAAAGTTCAAAAAAAATTTAAAGCAAATCCCAAAAGAGCAAGAAACAAAAAAAGTATTGTCAATAAATTATTGGATATCTTTGAGATATTTAAGTTAATTCTTTGTTAATTACGCAGTTAATTACACAGTAAAATGTGTTTACTTTAAGTGGTATACTACTACAACGCAAAAGAGACTGTGGAAGCAGACTAGTCTACATCCTACTCATGGGCCTCATCCAGGGTGGGCTTGTAGGTATTGACGTTTTTAGTCGAATTCAATAAATAACAAATGTTTAGGAAATGAAAATGTAAAAATTAACTATTGGACAAAAAATATTATCTTGAAATTATAATGATGATTTTGAAATGTAATGTATATTAAATATTTACAATGAAAAATTCTGGGACAATTTTGAATTTCGCCTTTAAATTCTTTCTTATTTCACTGTTTCTGAGAGGGGGTTCTAAAAAAATTATAGTTTATTAAAGACTAATAAAAATATAAATTAAAATACTTATTTGGCATTCTAAAAAGTAAACAATTATTATACCTTTATTAGTTTAAAGAATTTACGATAATATTAATTCTCCACTGCATAGTCCATTTGATTAACATTTCTTTTTAAAAGAGGCACACTAATATAATCTATGAGTTAATATAGTTAAAATATTTCTGATTAACAGGAATGAAAACTTTTCTACAAACTTTTAAATTTATTAATTTTGGGATTGATTTTATTACAACAGAATAAATTTGGTTGAATGTTCATAATTTTAAATGAAAAAGTCATTAATATTTTGCATTTGAGATTCTTTTTAGGTCAAAGTATCAGGTATTAGTCTCTTAGAGAGATCTGAAGAGGGAATACGCCTCCTAGTGTAAAGTTGGGGTAATTTCAACTTACGTTGCTGGGTTGTGTGGAGTATCATTTCCATAAAAGGTCTAAAAAAGTAAGAGCATTCAAGATCATTTTGTGTAATATTCTAGGGAAGAAAAATGTTCTTCATATTTTTTTTGTTTAAAATAACTTGAGTCTGCTTAAAGTGAAAGATAGTTGTAATTCAGTATCTATTAATAATAAACAGCATATGGATCTAGGTAGCTAATACGAAGGTAAATTTAACATTTCTTAACCCTAACATAACCATACATCACAAGAATAAAGGGAAAGGAATCACTAAAATTTTTATAAAATAAAACTAATACATCGATTTCATCTGTATGTGCATGCATTTATAACAAGGATTAATGAATTAGATTATGCAAAGCTTTGAAACAACTATAAATATGGGAAGAAACTGCACAACTTTTATAAAACATTTCACCTATTCTACTGATACTTTGACATGAATTTCTGTTAATAGACTGTAGTAGATGCATACTGATGTCACTGGTAAACACAGATGTCCGTATTATAATATATTGTCAGATAAAAATCCTAAGGCACCGTAGGACTCAAGGACCCAGGGACCATATATGCCCACCCATGAATTTACTGAACAGAGAAGGAAAAACTGCTGAGGGAAACTGGTCCTTGAACCATTTCAGTAAGTTGAGATGAAGGGAGGCATTTCTCAAAAGAAAGAGAACAATTACATCACAGGAGATCCCAAGAAACTACTTTAAGGACAGTCTACCACCTACCTTCAGTTCAGCATGTTCCAATCTTGCTGTGGAAGATCCTATCAATTTACATCACTTTGCATTTCTAAGCAATCTTACAATTAAAAAATATAACACACACAAGATCGTCAGATAAATTTGAATTTAGATTGCCCGTGAAATATGTGTGATGTACCTTACAATGCATGAGATATACATAAGTGAAATTATCTATTGTTTACCTGAAGTTCTCATTTAACTGGACATCTGTATTTTAATTAGGAAATTCACAATTTATACACAGTTGTTTGTATGTAGAGAAAACAATTACCCTTCCATCCTAGAAGTCCAGTTTGTAGATATATTCAACATAATAAATTATTTGATCTACCACAGAAATGTGACTCTGGTGTTTTCTTATTGAAAACTTAATTTAATTGTTTAAAAGTCTTTTATACATTATGTTTTAGAATTTTTATGAATTCATTGAATTTATATACTATGTTTTCCTTTCCAGATTAAATCTAAAACCGATAAGATCTAATCATGCACAAAGAACCATGTGTCAATCTATCAAAAGTTTAGAAGAGAAAAGAAGGGGGCATGTCATGGTGTGCTGGTCATTACATTCCAATTTCTTGCCAAATGGCCATCGAAATAGAATTATGAGTCTTTGATTGCATCTTTCTCAGACAAACTAGATTTAAAAGTATAATTTAACACAAGTTGTCTAAGACTTACATATTTTTAGTTTAAAAATGGTTTGGAAATGTAACATAGAAATGATTTAGTATTTCTGCAGGATTGACAAAAGCATCTACAAATAGATTTAAAAGTATATTTGGATTAAATATCAGGAATATGAGTGACAAGCTATAACAGACAAACCTATCTTTGAATTTGGATCTTTTATGATTTCTTCCTACAAATTATCATAAACTTCTTAATCTTTTGTAAATCACACTAAATTGTCTTAAAAGACATTTCTGCAGAATTAAATATGCTGTACTGTATGTGAATTTGTCATTTGATATCAGAAAATTAACTGTATGGTTAAAATACACTAATAACAATTTCTTGTAAAGTGTTCATTGGAAGTAACATGAGATTAAACCATAAGATTTCCGAAGTGCAGCTATTGGTTTTATTGATTTGGTTTTTAATTTTTTTTCTGGTTTAACATGAACATGGCTGGTCATTTGATTGAAAAAAAAATAAAACAAAACAATTCAGACATTTTCCACTAAGAATACCACAAGAAAACTGGAAACACTCTTAAATTTTTCCATGAATGAAAAAGAAAATTGCTTCAGTCAAGAAAGACAGTACATTATCTTCTGTGCATTATAAGATACAATCTTTGGCTAAGCACAGTATCCCAATTGTGAAATCATTCCAGGGACCAAAAATAAATGTTAAGATTCTACATAGCAACAAGTCACAGGTTAGGAAAGGTGCTATTTTATCACAGGAGTGGTGCTTCATTGAAATGCTTTCTCAAAGGCCTCATATTATGGGAAATATATTTTTAAATTAAGTCAAAGTAGGTCCTTATTCAAAAGAGGATGTTGAGTTCTGATTTAAGCTTCTTAGGCATTAGCTATAGAATATCCAACAGTAACTCTTCAGTAATCTCTCCTAAGTCATAACTATTGTGTGCTGAAAGATTATGATTTAAAGTAAGAAGTTCAGGTATTTTGAGCCAGAAATACCAATACTCCACAGGCAGTAAAATCTTGACATAGCAGTAAGTAGTATAATAAAAAAAGGAAGAGAAATTGGTCTATATTCTATCAATTTTATGTCTTGCTAGGACAATCAGAAAGCTTTTTGGTATTTTACTTCATTTATTGTTCAGGAAGGGCATAGAGTATGAATGAATTTTACCCAATGAGACCCTAAGAACACGTGCTTCAGAAACAGGTGAATTGAGGTTCACAGAGGAGCTGCAATTTCCAGCTGTGCTGTGAGGTCTCCCACTCCTCCCTTTGTCTCTCTGGCTCTTTAAGCGAAGAATATGTGTATCCTAGAGAGATGATGTTAGGCATATCAGTAAGAGTATAAGGTGAGGTCTGGCTGACGCAGAAAGCCATGGATCTTAGTAATACTGCTGTTAAGCAAATAACTACTAGCTCTCCTTACGGGTTCAGTGTCTGCTCTTCTAATGTGATTCTAATCAGAACTGACTTGATAGACAGAGATAATTTAAAAAAAATAATGGAGGACAGACTTGTGGGGTATTTGAATGAACAAGAATTCAACAGCCTGCTAAATTTAGAAATTAAGAATAATTTAGCTTGTTCGCACATTCTTAGTTATGTCTTCTAAAAATGAACAAACTATAAGGGTTGGGAACCTACAAACTATCCATGATTAAATGATAATTTAGCTGAAATTAAATAATGCATTAAAAATTCAATTAGGTAGCTATTAAAATGAAAATGTATAAGGCAAGGGTCAATTTTCACAAATAGATGTTGCAATACTGTCTTTTATGTTTATCTTCACATAACACAATTCATAAGTTATTTACTTGTGTTACAGTAATAGATACTTGAGTAATAATAATTACAACCGAGGGTAAAATAAAATTATACAGAAATAACTATAAAATAAAATATTCACTTTATATTACAAACAATTTTAGTTAGCAATAGAAGAAATGTTGTATTCATAATAAGTTTACATTATATTCCAAATATTATCGATGTCAAAGCTAAATTTTCTATTTTATTTGGAACACATTTTCCAAATATCTCTGAATTGCTTATTTACTTACTCCCAATTACCTGAAAGCATTCAATCCCTGGTTCTTTGCAGAAAGCTTAGCAGCTAAACTCTTGCATTTTCTTGAATTACATGTGAGTGTAGTGCTTCTTGTTTTTCATGTGGGGATCACGTGGTACACTCACACTCTACAGTAAGCAGCATTACTCTGAGTTACTTAACACACCCCAAAATAGGGTTGCCATGGAAGGAAAATGCATAAAGAATAAAGGAGAGCTGGAGGGATCTCTGAAGCAATACTGTTATAGTTCAAGATGGTATAATGTTTCTTTCTGTGTTTAGCACTGACAGGTAAATTTTTCTTCCTTCCATAATTCAAGATGTTGATTTTGATGTATAAAACCTTTTAAATCTGTTCCCCATCTGTTATAGAAGCTATTATTTCCTTTTTGTGTCCTATAGTGGAGTAGAGGTCAAATGAACAGCAGCCTAAGGAGTCCCTGGGTTTGATTCTGGGCCTGAATGCTGCCTGGAGTGTCTCCTGCTTTTGAGAAGTTTGACAGAACTATCTTCTATTAGCCTTTAGGGTGAGGTTCAAACTCTGTACATTCCTTTTGCCTCTTTCCTAGCACTATTAGTTTGGGGAATTGGAGGTTTGAGTAAGTGATGTGACTTGCCCTCTCATTCCCAGCATCTGGCACACAATGTTAACCATCCTCCTGCTTCTCTGTGCTGGAAAGCAAAGCTGTTTTCTTGATATTAACTTGGTCTCTTTCTCCATTTATCTGAGAAACATCCATATAAATACATCAAATATTGGAATGAGTCATAATAACTATAGCAGTCTTAAGTTTTAGGCTTTAAAATTATTTACTCTAGATAAGTAGTACCAGATTAGAAAAAAATACAATGAATTTAAATGCTAACACAATACCCAAATAATGTATTAACTTACAAAAAATCAGTTATCACAGATATTTAACCTTAAGTTCCACAGAAATATTTTATTGTCGATCTTTCTTTTATTTCTTGTGTATATATAACTGTATTGAATTAAAAAATCTATGCCACAAAATATAGATAATAACAAACTTTCAGAAATAAATTAACATTACAAGAAAACCTGTCTACTATTTATGTTCACTTAAAATGCACTGAATATTAATTCATCAATTTCAGTTTGTTTTTAAAAACCTTTTATAATTCATTTCTCGTCTATCTGTGGAAAAGATGATTGTATATAAAATGGGATAATAATGAGATAGGTTGTGAAATAGCCAATGATCAACTCTATGACTCAAAGCTGTCTCGCTGATTTTACCGCCATCTAGATGTTCATATATTAAAAACTTTACTTTTCTACAAGCGCTAATAGTCTATTGGGCATGCGCTTAGATCTCAGGCTTAACTTCCGTTAGCCAATCAATCAATGAAGTTCAGAGACTAATTAATTGGTTCTTCCAGAATAGAGAAATATAGGTACATATTTTATACAGTGCTTATATGGGATATAATTAATTAGAGTAGCACAGAAATTAACAAGGACTTTGAGAGTTACCGTAGATTTATCTTTGCTACCAGCAGTTTTCATTGGAAAGTCCCTATGGTGGTTTAATGTCAAGGACTCTCACCACTAATATGCCTGTAATAAAAGAAAAGCAGAGGGCAAAACATAATTTGTAACATTGTTAAAAATAATCCTCTTGCTTAAGTTTTCCAAGCTCAAGGACTAAGTAGTACATCACCACATCTGGATCCTTTAAATGATTATGATATGTTATTTAATGACACATTGAGGAGAATAAGATATTATAATTCAGAATGCTTCACCTAAGCTCTAATGTCAGCTCCTAACCATGATTCCTTTAAGAAAATAAAAAGCAAATTACTCAGTTAAATATAATCTCAGATAAACAATGCTTAATTTTTACATGGACCATGAATGACCTAAGACATATTTGTTCTAAACTACTATTTACTGTTTATCTGAAATTGCAATTTAATATTTAGCATCTTTCTTTATTGTACAATCTCATACCTAGTTGAAATGTTAATTAATGAAAAAATAATGAATACAAGAACACCACTGCTGCTGTATTAGGAAGTCTACATGTATCACGGAAGGAAGTGTACACATGCTTTTTATAACATGTAGAAAACTTAAAAGTGGTGTGGTAACTCTGTATCTGTGGTAATGAGCTCTCACTGCTTCTCACTGTCCACTTTCCAAATTCTGTAGAACTTTGGTCAGGATGAAGAAACGTGGTCCTCTGCAACCTTGCATCTGAAAGACCCTTGACAGATGCAAGGTCTGCATGCAGGTAAAGAGACAAAAGAAGTCCTTTTGATTTCAACTTCATTGCCTCAAGCTGCATGTTAGATCCATCACATACTGGCATACTTTTGAGCAAGTAAATTCCCTTGTTATGCAGAAAAAGAATGTGATTTATAAAAGCAAGCTCAGCCAATGATGCTTTGAGTCAGAAAAGAAAGGTCCCCTATACTGAAGATACAAATCTTCACAACCTAACCAAGAACTACAGAAGTAAATCAGCAATCTTCCAAGCCATGTAATATGCATTGTCTTGGCACCATCAACTCTATTAAGGGAATGTATGCTAAACATGTTTATTCATCTGACAAAACTGATGAACAAAATCTTTAAATAAATAATCAGAGTGCCAGTTTTGCTGAATAGCATGTCATGTGGACACTTCATTTACTATTTAGCTGAAGGCTATGTGGAATAAAAAGCAGCGGCCAAGTAGACACTAACTTTTAAATATAGATGAGGGCTTATTAGTAAGCATGCCGTTCAATATATTTAAGAGCAACTTGTAAATTTATACATTGTTCCTTGCTGTTTTTTTCTGGTCATCTGTGACTTTCTTTTCAGAGCTCATATTTTTCATGAATATTATTTGATGCTATTATGGTACAACAAGAAATGCAATTGAGCAGGCCTTCTGGTACAACAAGAGATCACAAATATTAGTTTATGATTTTGTCATTAACACTAGTATGGATTTTTTTCACAGATCCCATGATTTATCACAGAACAGCAAATTATGGGTCACATTTGTTCTTAATTTAAAATAGAAAATTTTAGAGATGGAAGAATGCCAAAGTATTCTTTAACAATTTTCTGTGATTCAAATATTAAACTCTTTCCCAGACCTAGATACTGGACATCACTATTCATGCAATATGTCATCATGTCATATAGCTGAAATTTTTGTGACCTTCTTTAAAAGGAACTAGTACATCTATGGGAAAATGTGCCATAGAAAGTGATACAGTTGTTGATCCCATCAATAGACAATTTTTATAAAAACATTGTAGAAAAATATTTGAAAAACTAATAGTGGATAGCTTTCCATTGAAAACTATTTAACACTTACACTATTTTCTTTATATATTAAGTTTATATTAGTATCTCATTAAATGAAACGGCCCCTAATGACTTTTAAGACACATTAATGCACTGCCTATACAGTTCTGGTAACCCCCGACAAATTTATGAGTCATTCATCTGCTCATTAACACTTTTTAAGCTTTGTAATAAATAGGAATCATACAGTAATTTATGTGAAAATAAATGTACAATTAATAATATGCAATCTTACTTTCAAAGAAGAAGATAGATATTAACTTTTATATATAGGTAGTAGGTAGTAGAGAATTAATTTATTTTAAATAAAAATTCTTTGTTCAATTATCATAGAGAAGCAATAGAAAAAATATACACACTAGTGAGGATTTATCAAGCAGTATACACATTTCACTCACATCTTTTAGAATTGCCATCATATAAATAATGTGAGAAGTATGGAATATCATATTCTCAGTCTGGGTCGACTAAAAAGAATGTATTTCAACCTGAAACAGAATCTTTCTCTCTGAAGCTTACTGAAGAACGGCTAAGCTGCAGAGAGGCTGACAGGGAAGGAGCCCAGGAGGAAGGGACAGAGGCAAGGATTCTACAAGTGAGGACCAGCCCCGCTTGAGGGTTCACTTTGAGATGCTAGATGTTAGAAGGCACCTTTACCTTGTAAAATATGGATGACAAAAGATTAAATTCATAAGCAGAAATCAAAACCTCTGATAATAATGGGGAGAAAACATGACAGCTATAAGTACTAATGGGGGTTTTTACCAGTAGAGTAATAAATTCCATACAAACTGTAGCATTCCCTGGACTTGTTTAAAATTTCAATTTAATACCAAAACAGAGGTGAAAAACAATAAAAAAGTCATGTTTACAATAAATTACAAAAGTATCTCTCAAATGCCAGCTTTGTTTTTTTTTATAATTTGTTTCTGTAGCTTATTATTGTCTTGAAATCACAGAAAGTTACATATAAAATCTTATGAGACTGACTAAACTAATATTCCTGACCGTAGTTAACAAAACACAAAGTAAATAAAAGGTATGGAACTGTAACTCAGATGCTTGTCCATTTACAATGGAATAACTGGTAATAATAAATTCAAATGCTGTAAAAAAAATCATTCAGTACACACACCCTGTGTACTGAACACAAATGCGGAACCTGGCCCACACTAAAGATGCTCAGTCACTTTCATTATTCTGCAGGTAGACAACTTCATCTCATATAAAGTCTTTTTTTATTGTTCACTATAAATACCTCATGTAGATTGTTAAAAAGCAATTTGTTGGGAATATTTAATGGTCCCAATACCCAAATTCTCACATAGTAGTTAAAACATAGTAGTTAAAACTTACTCAAAATGTTAAAAAAGTATATAATTATACACTTGTTTGAAAACCATGTTAGTTTATATTTTTCTGTCTTCCTTTAAGAAGAAAAATAGTCATTAGAAATAATAGCAGTAGGATAAAATATATTTTTCCTCTTTATAGAACACATGATTAAATACCAGATAACATTTACTGCTGAACAATTATCCAGTAGATCCAAAGGCACAAAATTATGTGCACTTAATTGTCTCATCATGTATTCTGAATTCCAGGTTCTGATCAGGAGTTTTAAACTTATGCTAAGATTATGAAAGTGAAATAACTTTGGAAACTTTGCAAGGTATTTTTAATAGGTTCCTCTTGTTCTTCCAATCTAGTAAATTCAGCCAACGTAGGATGGGGAAGCTGATTAGTTTCATTTGAGAATGCTTGTTCCTTTCAGCCTCTCCACTCTGTGTTAACTTTATTATATGCGCATGGGTGCTTTGCCCCTGTGGATGGATGTCTCTCTAACATATGCATGCATTCCTTGCAGGGGCCAGAAGAGGGCAATGGATCCCTTGGGCCTCAGATTGTAGATGATTGGGGGCCATCTTTTCGGTGCTAAGAAACAAACCTGGGTGGTGCAGATCAGCAGCTGGTACTTTTAAACACTGAAGAGTCTCTTCAGACAACGTTTGTGTATTTAATTGTTTTTATGCTTACTAAAATCTTATGTATGGCAGAAAAGGAAATGCCAAAAATATAGGGTCTCAAGTGGATGGACAATATATTTGATGTAACTTTAAGAATTGAAATATAATGTCTTAGGTCAAGAGGCTTATTGTTACACATGGGATCCATCAGAAATTATTCATTAACTACATTTTAGAAAAAAAAAAGTATATAAAAGGCAAAACCAAACACACAAAATTGAAATATGTTATTCTGTTTCAAGAAATTCTCTTCATTGGTAGATATTATCTAATTTGAGAGGTTTCACAAAATTAAAATGATAATGCAAAGTAGAAAAACCATTAAGTAGAGCTTCAGAATGGATCAGCAATCTAATGAACGTAGCCAGCCTGAACTGAGTATCTGAGTTCTACATGGTGAAGGAGAGAAACAACTCCAGTAAACTGATGCAATACATTTAATTAGTTTCAGGAAGGAAACCTAGATATAAATACAAATCACTGATATCCCAACCATTAGCTTTTCATATCTAAAATAATCTCTACAATTAACCACTAAGTGATATTCTCAATCTTCAGGGTGCTAATTATTCTCACAGATGTATTTCAAGTATTTTATTTTCTTAAGTTAGCAAATTTCCATTTCAAACAAATACATTATTTCTATAACAAAGGAAAATAATGTAGCCTTTCTTCCAGAGGTATGCTATAGTGATATTTTATTTGTTCTAAAATGTTATTTGCATGTTAATAAATAAAGTTACCTGGGGGTCAGTGCTATTAGAGCCATAACAAAAGCTGGGCGGTGGTGGTGCATGCCTTTAATCCCAGCACTTGGTAGACAGAGCTAGGTAGATCTCTTTGTGTTCAAGGATTCAGCCAGCATTGGAGACACACATCTTTAATCTCAATACCAACCATAGAAGACCTGGAGGTCTGTACAGACAGGCAGTGACGAGGCAGTCATGTGGTTGGGTTTACAACCAATGAGAAGACAGAACAGAAAGTCTATGTAGACAAAAACACAGGAAGTAGGTCTCTTGGCTGAAGAGGCTAGCTACAGCAGATGGGTAAGGCTCTTAGCTCTGATCTCTGGGCTTTCTTCTTTGCATTGGTTCTGTGTTTCTTATTTAATTAGATGGTTGGTTACATCTACAGGATGCTATATATGGTCATTCTTTCAGATGGTTTATGTGTTTCAATATAACATATATGTGGAAAGCTACTAAAAGGTTTACTAATTGAAAACCAGATATGGATATTTTTAGTGTGTTATAATTATCTATAAATTAAATGTTTGTAAATGTTGAAAATTGATTTTTTAAAAGAATCTAAGTTTTGAGGTACATGTAATGAGAAAAATAAATTATTTGCCTTGTGTTGTTCATGCAAAGTAGTCATTAAAACATGGAGAGCTTGAGGGAAGCTAGCTTTTGCCTATTTCTATGCTACAATGATTAGCAGTGCTTCTCCTTTAGAGCAATTCTGTAGATTGAATGCACGAATCAAAGCTATTTCAGTTACCAATGTAAGGTAAATAAATACAAGTCCAAATATATGAGCTCATTCTCCCATGGCCCACATGAGGTTCTTATGAAGCATTTATATAAGGTCTGGTAATTTCCCTTTTTCCCTAACACGTATTTTAAATTTAGGAATAGACCCCTAGTTGTTTAATCTTCATTAAAGTGCCATGTGCTAAACAAATTTAAGCAAGCACAAAATTTTGCATGTTTAGATTAATTAAATCATTAAGTCAGGAGTTGCTGTGTTGCAAATACCCATTTGGCCTGGTTGAATTTATTATCTAATATCTGTGGGCACTGATTAGCAGTTTTGCTCATTATTAAACTGAACTTGTTGCATAAATCAAGGCCCTAAAACATTACTTAATGTGGTTGTTCCCTGAGCCATTTTTAACCTTTCTGGCTCAAACACTTCACTTACTTTTAAAAGGATAAATATGTATTAATTTACTAAACATAAGCTTGAATATAAGCCATCATATTTGAGCAATTTTTCTCTCAGCTTTGCATTCTGTTTCTTCATATTGTCTACATTTTAGATTTAGCCTGTATTTACCTATCAACTTCTGAATAGGCATGATTACCAACAAAATTAAACAAAAAATAAAACTATGTATACTTCTGATATCGGTGATTTACAAGAGATATTCAGGGAAAAAAAAAGAGCAGAAGAAAAATTTCCCTCTTCTTGAAAAGGAATGGATTACAAAGAAGTATACTTGAGCATTCTACCAAGAAAATTTTAACTTTTTTTTCTTAAATTCAGTTATTTGACATATTTTTTTCTGTTAGAGGCAAAAATCCCCTCATGGAAATTTTTTTATCACATCATTAAAATATTTGATTCATTCAGAAAATTAATATGTTACATCTGAAATTATATATAGAAAAATGCCAAATAGCACATATCTAGCAATATGTGTTTCAAAAGAAATATATGGTGTGTAGACTCTAAATTCACATATTTTGATGGATATGCCTGTATGTACATGTGCATTTCATTGATACATATATACATTAAAGCATACATGAACACAAAAAAAACTACCTAATTTTATTTAGTGAACTTATTTAATTATTTATTTACTTATTTATTTGTGTGTGTTTCATATATTTGCAAGCACTTGTGTCTATGATAGTGTACTCATATGTGGAAGAGACAGGAGAGTGTCAGGGTCCTGATTCTATAACTCCACTCTTAATCAATTATAATTTGTACAGATTAATTTTCCCAAAAGAAATTCTAATTATCCTTAAAATAAAATATTTGTGTCATGTTCACACATCTCTTCCACACAGCTTTTCCATCTACACAATTCTTCAGAGGACTGTATTTAGATCCTCTGGCCTTCTTGCTATGTATACATCAGGAGATTTCCCTTAAGAGTTATCAGTTATGATCTAGAAAGTACTTATGTTGAGAACGTTGGTTCATTGCTTTACTTTTCTCTCACTCAACTTTACATTTGGTTATATATTCTGACATTTGTGAATTCAGAAAATACTTGCTTTAATTCCAAAAATCTAGATCACAGTGTCTTGCTAAAAGATAGTTTCTGTAATTATTTTAAAATTGTTGTCATTCAGAGTGTGTTCATGGTACGTGTCGAGGAGGGAGGAGCTTTGTCCCTTCATGTATGTGTGGAGATCAGAGGACAACACTGTGGCAATAATTCTCTCTTCCACATTCTTTTGAGTTCCAGGGTGGGGCTCAATGTTTCCAGACTTTTGAGATAATGGCCATGAATTGTGAGTCCTCCTCTCAGCTCCTTTTATGTAATTCTGATACAGTTTCTACATAAAATGCTATCACTGTAGTTTTTATTGTCTGTTCCAATGAACAACATCTTTGAAAAAAATTGCACAATTGAGAACTATATAAATTATTCACATATAATAACATAATTATTCATTAATCTTGAATTGATATAAATAAATTAACACATGAATAGTAATTGTTATTAATAACACCTCAATTTCTCAAGAGTGATATAAGTATCACAAGGAAGAATTTATATCATTGGGAAGAAAAATATTTACTAAGTATAACGAGTTATAAATCTATGTTTATTTAAAATATTATTCCTTTTTTGATTTTCACATTAAATTCATAACTAAAAATAACATAAAAAATTTTCTTCTCTGCACTTCAGAAAATGTTAGCCATGGATGTTATTAATTGACTATTGGATGATTTTGAGATATTAGAAAATTATCTTTGGTAAGTTTTTACCAAATTATTTATTCCAAGAAAAACTGACATTCTCAATGCTTTATGTTACTTTAGATTCAATAAGGGTAATAAAGCAATAGCACTTCAGTTCATGTAACGTCTTTATTAAGGCTTAACCTACAGGATCTAGAAGGAATCTAATTTCAAGGGGGTATATTATATATATACATATATATGTTAAATGTATGTATATATATATATGAATATATATGGTAGATTCTCTCATTCTAAACTTAGTTTTATAAATTGATGTTTCAGTTTTTTAGTGTTTCTAGGCCTATGATTCTCATATGTGTGAGAAAATGTAGCTTTTAATAATAGAAAACTATAAAACTTATACATTATATTAACAAAAAGAAAAAAGTTTAGATAGATGAGTATCAGTCACAGATCTCTATGCAAATATGTAATATATCTCAGCACTGGATCCAGAAGAATAGCAAGTATGAACTGTGGGATACCATCAGCTCCTGACATGTATTTCTGCAACTAAAGGTTCTCAGACAAGTAATAAAATTTCAAAGATTCACAGTCTACTTCATTCCTAAAATATTGTCTTTCCAAGAGTTTTTGTTTCTATTGTCACCCTTAACCCTAAGGTCCATTGAAAAGATACATGACAATATAATGCCTCTGTTATATGCTATTTAAGAGAAAATCAGTTACACCAAAATGCTTTATATATCCCTCAATTGCTCCCTCTCTCCATCTCTGCTTTACCCTATCTCTGTTTTCTTTCTTAAGTTAACACCTTTACACCTAATAACACTTATTATTAGAGGTGGGAAGAAAGCACTGAAGAGGCAAGCTGAAATCTGGACATCTGAAGGTGGGAGGGAAGTGGGAAAGAGTAGACAAGACAGTGGCATTTGAAGTAGAGTCTAAAAAGGCTCCATATTTAGAAATGGAGGTCAGTCAACAGCTACAAAAATGGAGGGCAGGAGGGCTTCAGAGAACTAGGAAGCCTAGAACATCAGAGAAAGCATGCATTGGTTTTTCCAGTATCCAAAGCAAAAAGATAAAAGGAAGAAAATTGGGAAGCTGTTCTTTTCTAAATTGGAGCTCAGAAACACATACAAACCATGTATCAGAGTCCCTGGAAGCAGTTCCTCCCTCCCCCACACACAAAAAGTTGATTTTATATTCATTCACACATTATTTCTCTGCAATCTAATTATCAAGTGTATTCATTCTAATTTCTATGCTGAAATTTTATATAAAAAAGTTCAAGCCCTTGAATATATAATAATTGTTATCATCTATTTATTCATGATATTCGCACCATGTTTCATTTCTCACGAATGTTTTTAGTCATTCTGTTAAACTAATGGTATAGAAATTCAACTGCTTTTTAATGCAAGAGACAAAATAAATACAAATAAAAAATAAAGATAGTTATCTGAAATCCACAGCTCTGAATATTTCTTTAGTACATTGTATTTTCAGGAATAACAAGAACCATAAAACTAAGAGCAAGTGAATTCAAGTAATTTCTTTTGCTTTGAGTATCTTGAAAACATGTATTTCAAATTCCTTCGTCAATGCTTTCTGGAAAGTTCAGTTCCATGAATTAACTATTATATATTGAGATAAGATAGCAGTAAATACAATACTGTATATCCTTTCTACTTCCCCAAACTTTTTCAGTGCCAATTGTAAATACCAGCATGTAACAAACAAACACATTTGAATAATCTTATTTTATGCCCAGCATTCTACTTAACTGGAATTGTGCTCTAATATTTCAAATCTTATTAAACATAAAATATTGTATAATTTGTTAAACCTTTCATCTCCATACTTTTTTTTTGCTTGTTCATCTCCATACTTGTGAGTTCAATCCAATAACCTCTATGGTATAAATAAAACTTCTGACATGTTGTCCCCATTTATACTTCATGTTCCTAGGAATTACTACCAAGTGCCTTTCATCAGATAGTTTATCTCTGGAAGTCTCTCTGAGTGATGTACAGTTCACATAATAGTTGACCTCACATAAGCAACAGATGTTTTCAATTTCTTCTTTTTATTGCCAGATTTTGAGAATATAATTTTCTAACAGAATTGTCAAGAGAATACCCATTCACTTTCAGTGCAAATATTTAATATTTAACATTGTACAGATATTATTTCTTCAATACGCTCAATTATCTCATGGTCTTATTTTCTTTTGAAGGAGTGCCTCCTCTGTTTTCCACTGCATTAAATTAACAGAATTTCCCCCAGTTTCAATATTTTATATCTGATAAATATGTAGAACTTTTCCTTGGCTATATAAAATTGATTGTTGTTAAATAATTACAAATTAAAATATGTTCTAGAACAATTGTTATTCAGTCTGAGTCAATTCTTCTCCCCTTGAAACTTAAATAAAAGCTGATCATTACTTGTTACATTCTAATTTATTTCTGTTTAAGTTGATTTCTTTATGTATTCCAGTAGATCAAACTACTTGATAGGATTCTGAAAGTCACTATGCTCATATCTATCTATCTGTCTATCTATCTATCTATCTATCTATCTATCTATCTATCTATCTACCTATCTGTCTACATACCTACCTATCTATGTACTTACTTATCTATCTCTATAAAAGTGAGTATCTGTGGTAAATGTTGGCTTTTCTCAGCTTAATTTTTTGTACTACTATCTAGATTAAATATTTATAAAAATTAGAAATAGATGTGCTAAATATTATTCACAAAATGCTGGTAGACAATGATCCATATGAAGTTTACTGGGTTTCTTGGTAGAAAAGGAACTTAGAATTGCTTAATTCTGTTGGAAAAATGTGAGTTTAAGATTGAAATTATTTGCAATTACATAAAGAGAATAAGAGCTGGACACAAGGCTCATGGGTTAATAGAAATTGATGCTTGGGATTTATTGTTGTAATTAAACACCATGTCCAAAAGCATTTTGGGGAAGAAAAGCTTGATTTCATCTCACAATTTTACATCACAGTCCATCATCATAGGAAGCCAGGGCAGGAACTCATGGCAGACGTCTGAACCAGGAACTGAAACAGAAGCCATGAAGGAGCGCTGTTTCCTGGCCTGCTCATTATTTCTTGCTCATAGCATATATATATATATATATATATATATATATATATATATATATATATATATATATATATAAGAATTTTTAAACACAAATGAATATAAACAACTTTTAATTGGTTATCACACTTCATCTAACTTGTAATATTATATAATAAAGGACAAGTTAAATACTACTTTTAAGAAATAATTATTTGTATAATCTTTATGTGATTTTGTGTATTCTTATATGACAGTTTAACAGAATCTATTTTGGAATTAATTTGCAACCCTGCATTAAATGTACACCCTTACACCAAAACTCTGGAGTTTAAATCAGGAAAAAAAAATCTTATGTTGAAAGGCAACCTAGGTAAGATAGCAAGTTCTAGACCAATCAGGCATAGTAGGTCCTATGATAAAATAGCAACAATGACAACAAACCTTCTTATAGAAATCCCTGGCCGGGCGGTGGTGGCACATGCCTTTAATACCATCATTCAGGAGGCAGAGGCAGGCAGATCTCTGTGAGTTCAAGGCCAGCCTGGTCTCCAAAGCGAGTTCCAGGAAAGGAGCAAAGCTACACAGAGAAAGCCTATCTCGAAAACAACAACAACAACAACAAAAAAGAAATCCCTTATGTTAAATTATGTGTCTTATTTTGTTTATATATTAAATAAGAATACAGTAAACTAAAATAGTCACTTGAGAAATGGACCTAAGTGTAAAGATATACACTTCTTTAAAGAATTAAAGTACAATTGCTCTTTTAAATATAGATGTGAGCTAGCAAAGTCAATGTCAAAAATAAAATAAAATAAAAGGAAACATCATGAAAGAGAGAGTAGGGAAAGATGGAAGAATGTACAGGTAGAGAGGAGTGATATGGAACACTCTTTTTGAGATATGACATGCCATAGCAGTTGTGAACACAGCAGCTAAGGTTGCCTGCACAGTACTTGAAAAGACACAAAGGTCTGAAGAATGCTAGCTGGCAAGACAGTTGTGTAGCTTGATCTGCTTAAGGGGCCCCTGAGAATAGGATCAGGATCCATCCCTGGTGCATGACTTGGCTTTTTGAAGCCCACTACCTATGATGGGACACCTCACACAGCCTTGAGGCAGGGGGAAGGGCTTGTCCCTCTCTCTACTGAATGTTCCAGGCTCCACTGACTCCCCATGGGAGGCCTTATGTTCTTGAAGGAGGGAATGGGGTTGGGTTAAGGAGAAGGCTGGAGGAGCAGGAGGAGGGAAGAGAAGGGGATCTGTGTTTGGTATGTAAAATAAATTTTAAGAAATCCTTAATTTAAAAAAAAAAAAAAGAGTGCTAGCTGGGAAGGATGAGGGGCTCAGCAGGAGTGGAATTGGGGGTAAGAGAGGGTAATGGGGATGATTATCACAACAGGCGGTGTACAGGCATAACATTGTCACAGTAAAAATGTTAATTAAAAAAGAAAAGCGACTGTATTCAGCTGACTGTACAACAGATACAGAAGCAAACAGTGGCAAAAGTTTTCACTGAATCCTTGTGGCTGTCAATTTCCTCAACTTCCAATGATAATAAAAAAAATAGTCGAAGCAAATGAGATTGACATTTTCTTCAAGGGTCCCGATTAACTGCTAAACAAAGTTATACTTTTATGCAGTCTGAATCCAGTTTTCACTTGACTGACTAGGCAGCCAATTTATGGTTTAAGGTGAATTTAGAAAATTTAAAATGGTTATGATCTCTAGAATTTTAGTTGGAGACATAAAATTTTTATAAACTCAAAGCCTTCTCATGCAGGACTTAAATTATGAACATTATCATATAGTAATTAAATAAATGCCATGGAATACAAACGTAGTCACTTTGAATTGGTTGTTAGGTTTAAATAATCCAAATTAATATATATTAATAGAAGTAGGAAAAGTGAAACAATCCAAAATAAACTAATTTATGATACTCAGGGAATGAATGACTTTTTTTTTTTACTTCAAAAACAAACAAACAAAAAATCAACTGTTAAAATAGAAGAAAAGAAACAGAGCTCACAATTAAGCCTGTTATCTGGCTCCACAGAAACCACTTCACCTTTTATAGAACTATGACATTCATCTTTACAAGGATCCCCAGGCATCATTGAGCTGTCGTGATCCAGGGAACAACTGTCAAATCACATGGTCCTAGATAACTATAGCATATATCTATTTGAAATTTAACATTTAAGTACTCTTGTATATCATCCTAAAATTGGGTTATAGCTGACAGAACCTGTCGGGTATATGTGCTTTACATCAAGTACTCATTTGTACCAATGGTGTAAGGAATGGTATGGAATATATATATATATATATATATATATATATATGTATATATATATATATATATATATATATTAGATAAACAGAGACATTTTGTTTAAGGTGTGTACATGTTGTAACTCTTTGACTAATTGCTTCGTGGCACAGCATAGAGCACACTTAACTTTTTTTTTTTAACAGAAAAGTGATACCCTATCATTAAATCTTCATTTCCTGGTTTAGGCAAAAGCAAACATTTAATAAGCATGAAAACAAAAAGAAACATTGGCAACCTATCTTAAGGATTAATGATCACAGAAATTACAAGTCAACATTTGATCTTTTTCTTTGAAATCTTTTCAAAAATAATTTTACACAGCTGTAATTTGCTTGGCATAACTATTATTTTTCTGTCATTTCTACAGTTCAATGTATTGCCTTCATTAAAACCCTAAAGTACATAGTTGTATAAAGTCTATCACACCAGCTGCTCTATTGAGGTCTATGGACTATGGTCAAGAAGAAAGCTTCTTTAATCAGTCATAATACAACCTGCAGAACTGCTATTCTTGATGTCTTTCTCCAGGGAAATGAGGGCAAAGTATGACAGACTTTGGGAAAGAAGCGTGTACCTGTTACATGCCCAAAGTTTTCATTCAGAATTTCCTCAGTTTAATATATATAAGCAATGAATATGTTGTGAATGTGAACAATATATGCAAATATACACACATATACATATAAAAGT
The DNA here is from genome assembly GCF_949786415.1 of Peromyscus eremicus. Lineage (NCBI taxonomy): Eukaryota > Metazoa > Chordata > Mammalia > Rodentia > Cricetidae > Peromyscus > Peromyscus eremicus. Next base: position 30,208,277 of record NC_081425.1, read on the forward strand.
ATGTGTATGTATATATGTATGATTTTTTTCTCCTTTGAGTGCAAAATAAAATAAAAGTAATAACAGCAAAAAGCCGATGGGCAAAAATTGATTCATAAATGAGATGGTGGCATTCATCTCAACGCTCTTATTGGAAACCTAAATCTCAGTAAATTTGTAGCCTAAGGATACAATGGGCTTAAAGGATTTCTGTCTCTGAAGAAAAATTAGAAGGCCTTTGAGGTAAGGTAAATGGAAAAGGTTGCTTGGGCAAATGCGAAGCTCCAGCACTATTAAATGTTAAGCACCATCAGGGGGTACCTCAGTCATTAACAAGAGTGGCATGTGGGAGATTGTTTCAAACAGAAGAAAAATTATAGATGGCAATGTGAAGGTGGTCCAATGCCATAGGGAAATTCTGTCAAGCAAGAAATGATTTTTTTTTACAAAGTTATCGTAAAGGAAAATTGAAGAGGGTGTGGTTAGACTACCCTTTTTAGGCCAATGTTTCAGAAAATCAAATACCAAAATGGGTGTAAGAAAACAGAAATAAAGGGATGGTAGAAGAGTCAAAATTCAAGAAATGCTGTACTCTGGCTGTTTAGCTTTCTCCATTTGGCTGTAAATGCAGAAGGGGAGGTTTGAATTTTAGGTTTAGGCAGGATGCCGTACAGTATCAAAGGTATTTTATTTTACTTTCAAAAAAAATCTTTATCTTGCTGCAGCTTTCTCTCCCAGAAGAAAGAATTAGTTAGGGACTGACTTGGAACTTTATTTTTTACCTTATTAGAAGACTGAAACACACACATGTGTACACACACACACACCACTGTCTTTCCAGGCAGCCACTTTCTGACAGGGCACTAAATCACCCTTCTGCCAATTCTGAGAAATACCCTGGGATTCAGAGCTCCTAAAGAAGACATTTATGTTCTCCCAGCTGGAAGCATGTAGTTACATCACTGACATAAAATTTCCTGGGCACTTAGGTGGACTTCCATTTCCAGTGCTCACACAGCATGGACTTCAGATTTTTCCTAAGGTGTTGCTTAAATCCTTAAAGGATGCTAGCCAGTACAATGATATGTGAGCATTTTTTTTTATTTTAACAAGATGCTCCTCTGTCATGGTGTCTTTGTGCCTGTGATTATATTCTAGTTGTTTTTGATTGCTACTATATTTTATATTTCAATATTTCGTTTAAATAAACTATACTAGTCTGATTAGAAACATACTTTTTTAAATTTATGTTTAATTTCCTTCTTTTTAAACACAAGGTACTCTGTAGCACAGACTAGCCTCAAACTGATTTTGAGGCCAAGGATGGATGATTCATAATTTTCCTTTATCCTTCTCCTAATTACTATTATTATAAGTATGTGTCATAATATTCAGTTTCCAAAACTGTTAACTTTTATAAGTCCATAAATATAATTTATTGGATGGGACCACATAGATGGCTCCATGGGTAAAATCACTTACCAACAAACTTAAGGACCTGAGTTTGATCATTCATGGTTGAATGAGAGAACTATTGGATGCGCATCTCTACAATATGTATATCTCAATACAAACACACACACACACACACAGAGGGGGTGGGGCTAAGGATAAGTCTTTAATTTGTGTGTGTCTTGTGAGTAGAGTACAGATCTGTGGACACATATGAGTGAAGGCATATTCAAACAGCCTTTATTCACACATAGAGACCAATGGTTGCTCTCAGGGACCTCAAATGTCTTCCTAAATCTCTTCTCTACTTATTTTTTGAGATGGATTCTCTTACTGAACATATAGCTCTGCATTTTGACTCATCTGGGTAGCCAGTAATGCCCCAGAATCTTCATGTCTCCAACTTGAGCACTATGATTACAAAAGAACTCAACAATTTGACATTTTTTATGATGTAAGATGTACATTTATTCATACATTCTGAGTCTACATTTTAATAGCTTAAAGACAGTACAGTAGGTCAGAACATACGTGCAAATGAGTTCTATAATATTAATTTCATAAATAGTTTATCAGGACAGACATCATTCCTTGCCAGTATATAAAAGATTGTCATCATAATTTTCTGTCTGTTATCTTTTTTTTAGGTTTTTAAATGAAATTTATTCATTTATTTTATGTCCTGAATGCAGTTTTCCTTCCTTCCTCTCCTCCCAATCTCTTCCCCCACTATGCCTACATCCACCTCCTGCTCCCTCACAATCCACTCCTCCTCTGTTTATGTTCAGAAAGTGACAGGCCAGCTATGGGCATCAATAAAGTATGGCATATCAAGTTGCAGTAGGACTAAGCTCCTACCCTTGTATTAAGACTAAGCAAGGCAACCCAGTATTAGGAATAGATTCCCCAAAGCCAGACAAAGCATTAAGGACAGTCCCTTCTCCCATTGTTCCCCAAGCAGACAAAGCTATACACTGTCACATATATGTAGAGGCCTAGATCAGTCCCATGCAGGCTCCCTGGTTTTTATTTCAGACTCTGTGAGCTTCTATGAGACCAGGTTAATTGCTTCTGTTGGTTTTCTTGTGATGTCCTAGACCTGTATGGCTCACACATTCTTTTCTCTCTTCAGAGGGAATTCCCCAAGTTTGGCCTAATGTTTGAGTGTGAGTCTCTGCATCTGTTTCCATCAGTTACTGGATGGAGGCTCTTTGATGACAATCGGTGGAGTCACCAAGCACAAGTATAGCTGAATATCATTAGGCATCATTATGTTGACATTTTATCTCCAGTCATATTTGATTCTATATTAAGTCTCTGGGCCATCCAGATTCTGAGTCCTGGCATTCCAGGCAGTTTCAGGGTGGGCTCACTTTTGTGGCATGGGACTGAGGCTGGACCAGTCATTGGTTGTCCACTCCCACAATCTTTGTTCCACCCTTACCCCAGCATATTCCATAGGTAGGATAGACTGTAGGTCAAAGGTTCTGTGCCTGGGTTGGTGTTCCAGTCCCTGCACTGGAAGTTTTACTTAGTCATAGGAGATAGCCAATTTGGGCTAAGTATCCACTATTGTTAGGAGTTTTATCTGCAGTCATTCTTATAGATTCCTGGGAGTTTCTCTTGCATCAAGTTTCTACCTGACCCTCAAATGTGCCCCCTCCATTTCTAGTCATCTCTTTCAGTATTCTCCCAGTCCATCCACCCATCAACCGGATCCCTCACATTTCCATCCTCACCTGCCCAGTGGGCTCTAGGGATCAGGTCCTCATGATCACGTGACATCTTACCGTTGATCAATATATCAAGACCAATTTAATTTACTTTCAAGACATAAACACATACTCATACCTTAAGATGAGGTTTACTTTCAAACTATTTTTAAAAGTTATTGAGTGTATTAACCAGGGAGTTTTATCTATTTTAAAGTTTTATACACTTAAATCCTGAGCTGTCTGCATATTGTAAAATGGTTTTCTAGTAACTGCCTTTCTAATGCAACAATATTTAGCAGTCATATAAAGGTAGCACATAATTAATCTCATAAAGAACAAAATAATGTCAATATCACTTCTACAGCCAAGGTAGTACATGCAAATGTGCTGCAAGAGGCTTATAAAATGTGTAAACAAGGACTTTCTTTGTAACTCAGAATCCCAAGACTCCCACACCAACGAGGCTGAGCAATCATAAGGAAGAGAGTCTACATCTTCCCATTGTAGGAGATGATCCATAGTTCCTCTGATGTATACTTAGATCTGCTTTATATATATGCATTCATATGAATTTGGTTCCACAGTGATTACTTCTTTCCAAGTGGCATTGAGGGATGAGAAATTTGAGTCAGTTAAAACACTCTGTAGTTTTATCTAGAAATATAAACTGATGTTTTTAATTTTAATTTTGAGATCATAAAGTAATTATATTTCCCCTTATCTTTACTCTCTCTAAAACCTCCCATCACTCCCTGCACTCTCCTTCAATTTTATGGCCTATTTATCAACAAATTGTTCTAGCATGCAAAATATATATGTAATATACATATATTCCTAAATATAACCTGCTCAGTCTGGATAATATTATTGTAGGTATGTTTTCATGTGTATGTGTGTGCATATTTATATATTACTTATTATTATCAAGGCCCACTAATATTTAACATTGTTTAAACATGTTGTCATTGATCTTCCTAACCTCTAGTCTGTCATTGACCTAGTCCTTTTTATTTTTAGTTCATTGATGTGTATTTCCTCCTGTCTCTATTGCAATAGCTGAATAAAGGCATCAGGGCATGATCTACCATGTGCTTAATGTATGTGCTGACAATTGTAAATGCTTTCTTTCGCTTCTAACTCATCAATAGTGTTTTTAAATAAGAGGTCTGTGTTTGATGTAATTTATAACAGAGCAAGCTTCCATCACAGAGGTACAGTGTGTTAACCTAGCTGAGCTGACCCAAGATAAATCACTCATTTAATGGGCTCAGCTTGAAATGCAAAGGTTGACCACAAAAGAATTAGAAGATCGCCTTTAGTCTTCTTGTCTTAGGTCAAAACTGAAACTGAATTTGTTGGTCACATATTCATGTTCCAATATCGTTTGTTCACCTCTGAGACCACAAAGAGTTCACTGTGATTGTTAGTCATTTAAAGGAAAAAAAGACCACTGGCATTATAAACCACTTCTGAGTCTGTCTGACAGTGTATCTGAGGTCACCATCAGGGCCTCTTCCTGGTGTCAATATTAACACCTCTTTTGAGGAAGTACAACTATTTTGTAACATACAGTAATGAATAAGAGGCATTATAAAGGAATCTGATTTCCAAAATATCGTTTTAAGGCTACTTATTTATATAGTTTTGAAACATTTCTCATTCCCCATTCCAGTCATGGAACTATTTAGCTCAGATTGTCCTCAAGCTCAGAGGAATTCTACTACTGTAGACTCCCAAGTCCTTCTATTTAAGACATGAGACACAAAGCCTGCCATTTCCTAAGTTCTTAAGTGAATACATAAAATATTCTTTTGTGTACCTTATTTTACATTAAGGAATAGATTGATAAGGCAAGAAGGAACCTTGATGAATCACAATAATTCATAAAGTTCAGTGAGGGAAGAATGAAAATAATAGTGAAAATGTCTAGCACATGTATATACAATGTGAAATTCAGTATATATAGCTAAATTAATTATAATTGATTGATTTTATATTCATACTCAGGATAGTAGTGGAAGTACAGATATTGAAACACTAACTCATATACTTTCTTACTGATAATCAAAAGTATTGTTTACAGTACAATTTTTTGTCTTAAGTATATTCAAAGGAAGAGTGATATTTAGTGCTAAAAATTAAAGCAAAGAGACATTTAATAAAGTAAAAAAAATATGCATGTCACCTGCCTAACACATCTTATTTTCATTTTCCCAATTTATGACAATGACAATATTGATTTTTCAGTTTCGTAGATTTAATGTGGTTGGTGAACTCTCAACTAGCAACCCCATATCTCAGTCTCTTAAATTAGTGATTCTACCCCTATATCATACTACTGCCAAGATCAAGTGATTTTTAATCATACACCTTTATAAAAAATATTTCCTTTAAGTAGAGGTCCTTAGCAATTCTTTTAAATAGGTGAAATTTGTCCTTAATTGAAATAACAAATACTTATTTATAATGGTACATAAACACAGTTTTTAAGATAGGTCCGAAAAATTTTACCACTTATCAAACCAACTCTGTATTATTTGTGAACCCCTGTAGGTCAATTATCACATTTCTTTTCTTCCATAATCAGCTATCATGTCTTTGTATACTTGAAGTGATGTAGATAGTATGAAGTTCAATTGATAACTAGAGGCAGCTTCTGAAATGATGAAAATTACTCTGAAAAAATTTCAATGGTTTCCTCCTGAACATAGAAATGATTTGGACAAGCATGGCGAATGGGGTTTGAATTATGTATTACGACAGCACAATGCACCATTTGAACCTTCAGTAACTGAAAGCAAAATGAGCTTCTTGGTAAAAGATTGTATAATAGCTTGTGGCTCTTTACTTTGGTAAGAATTTTGATAACTTCAAGTAACTAGGAGGCAAAAGGATACATGTGGATTATTTGTATCAGTTATCTTTGGCATAATCTTAGATCAGTGGGCTGTTATGAAAATCAAGAAATTATAATAGATTCCCCCTGAAAAATGGCTATGTTGAGCATATATTTCATGTCATTCTTTGTAATGTATTGTACTCTGAGACAATATGCTCCAATGTAGATTTACAAAGTGAAAATTTTATGAAGTTCTTTTTCATAGACTGCGGGTTACTAGTGATAAAATAATATGAGTAATAGGATAGCTAACCAATGAGTAAACTTTAAATTAGAGCTTGACATACTCCATAACTAGGTACTTCTCAGGCATGTAATAATATCACAAATAATCAGATAATGTATAATTGTTTTAAAGGCTTGTTCTATATGTAGGTTATGGTGTCTTACACAAAGCAAAACATAAATATACAAAACAGGGAGTGCCAAAATATTAATTATCTCTAGGTTGTGTCATTAACTTACACTGTCTACATAAACTGTATATAATGAATTGCAGTTGGGTAAAATGAAAGAACGCTACTTTGTTTGACCATCATTTGATGACATATTTAGCTGAGAGTTTTTGTTTGTATTTCTCATTTGCTTTTAAATGAAGAAATGATAAATCTTTTTCTCAATCTATTATATTTTTTCTATTAATAGGCAACAGTATTAAAATTAAGCATATTCATAAAATGTGTAATGACTGTATGAGGTAATTGAGAGTTTTATCTCTTCAAATACTTTCACATCTACTGCGGCCTTTAAAATCTTCATGATTAGATTTTTAAATATCCTGTACTAAATGGTCAGCCCTGAAATCATATATATGATATATATGATTATATATATATATATATAAAACAATGTATGGATTGAAGAGATAGAGACATGGGGCATGACTTTGATAACGAGTAGAATGTAGCAGTGCATGGCAGATTTAGGAGGAAAGGGAAAAATTAATAATTATGTAATTATATTTTAATTTTAATTTTTTTAATTAAAATGATGCAGAGACAAAGAGGAGAGAAGGAGCGCAGTTAGTGTTTGTTTTTTGAAAATCCTCTACTTAAAATTGTTCACTGTCTTTGCTCATACAAATTTTCCACCACCTTCTCTTCCACAATAGTCACGAGGGGAGGTGTGTGATAAAGATATTATTTCTAGGGCAGAGCATTCCAAAATTTCTCACTTTTTGAGTGTTGTTCAGTTGTTTCTGTGTTTATTACCATCTACTGCAAGAATAAGCTTATCTGATAATGGCTGAATAATTCACCCAACTATGTGCATAATAGTATGTCATTAGAAGTAATTTTATCAGTATGTCCATTCTTCAGATAACAATAGAATTAGTATAGAAGTAGGTTTGTTTCTAGAGCCTATGACACATCTACTCTCAGTTCTTGGGGTAATTAAATATCTTAGGTTCTTGTTTGATATCATGGAGTGGGCCTTAAAGTCATTCAAACAGTGACAGATTACTACCCTAACATTGACACCATATGGGTCCAGAAGACATACCTTGCAAGCAGATCTTTGTTATAGGTCTCAGGGTTTGTATCTAGGTAAGACTGATGTTTACCTTTCTTCTCTGGTGCATGCATAGTACAGCACATTCAAGTAAAATGGGATGACAGCCAGTAGGAATAAAGCTTCCAATTGTGTGCCAGCTAGATTTGCCCATGTTCTAAGCCATAAATATGTGATATCCTCAGCAATAAAGTCTTACTGTCAAGTTTTGCGTGGAAATCAATAACATTGACAAGGGCATGTAGTGTATTGGGGCCTTTGGGACTCATTGGGCCAATGATTCAAAACGAAGTAACGTATTTCTGATACTGCGAGTTTTATTTGGCAGCTTTTTTCCAGACACATCAAGGTTTTGTGTGTGTGTGTGTGTGTGTGTGTGTGTGTGTGTGTGTGTGTGTGTGCATTCACAAAAGAAAGTGACAGCATGGAAAGGATGTGCACAAGCTGAAGCCAAACTAAACCCCAGTACAGAGGAGGATAAATGAATGCTAAGTCTAGTCTCTAGTCAAGAAGCAGTCCACACTGTTCACAAGTGGTAGCTGCTTAGAGAATAAAAAAAAAAATCAGTTTTCTTTGATGGAGAGACACTGCATTTATCAATTGCCCACCAGGTCATTCTCCATTCTCAGGAATAGTTGACCAATGCAAACTGGCCCTGTAAGTTTTAGTGGCTGTGTGTGTGTGTGTGTGTGTGTGTGTGTGTGTGTGTGTGTGTGTGTGTGTGTTTAAGGGAGAGAAAGAACATGAAGTTGGAATTTAGGGAGATCTGAGAGAAGTTGAGGGAATAGAAATAATATAACACAAATACACTGTATGAAATTCTCAAACAATAAACTTTTTATTTACAATCTTTTAATGTTTCAAAAGAAAATATGCTACTGTGACAAAAACATTTGAACACACTTTCTTCTTCCCCACTTCTACTGAGATATGCCCTACCTACCCTTTTACTATTTCTCCTCTCTGATCTTTCTGGCTTTCTGTGGTCTCCAACATTTTCTTTCTCAGTTTCTTTGTGATCTTCTATTTTTATCTTCCATATTCAGTGAAAATATCTAGTATTTTCTTTCTGCTTCTGCCTTACGTTATGTAGCAGAACTTCTTCCTGTTTCACCTTTGTTGCAATAAACAATAGGATAACATTTTCATTGTTTTGAGTAACATTCTGTAGTGCAAAAATATCATTTTAAAAAAATTCATCACTAGAAAAACATCCTGTTTGATTTGTTGCATTGGCTATTGTGAAGAGAGGAGCAATAAACAATGATGTGGAGGTCTCTCTTTTTACACAATCTCATTTCCTTATGCTACCACTAACAGTGTTTACCTTCCTATTTCTCTGTATCCTGGCCAACATTCATTTTCTTACCTGGTGATTATATGATCTTAGAATTTTGCTGTATACCTGTTGGCCTCATTGTGCTTCACTTTGAGGCTAAACTGGTCTACTATTTCTTGGCCTCTTATATATCTTCTTTAGGAAATGTCAATTCAGACCATTTTGTAAGTTTCAAATTTAGCTTCCATTTTACTTCACTGAGTATTGAATTGATTTTATCATGTAGTCTGTATAAGGACTCCTTGTGATATGAATAATCTTTACATATTTCCCATATTGTTAGTAATGTCTTGACTATGTTCAATTCTTGTGCTGTGTAAATGTTTTTTGAAATGATTCTTTCTGTTTAATTTTGTTTCTGTCATTGCGGGAATCTTATTTAAAAGATATATACCTCTTATATCTTCAAGTAGTCTCCATGCTTAGCTCTAGCACTGTCACATTTTAAGGTGAACATTTAGGTCACTAATATAGTTTTTTTTTTTTTTTGTCAGAATGCTTTTTCTTCATCCCATTGTTCTGTGGTCTGTACAACTCCACGTCCTAATGAGATTATCTGTTTCTTCATCTATGTTGTCAGAGTTTTTTTGAAAGCCAGTTAACAGGTTGTTGAAAATATATAAATTAATTTCTGGATTTTCTACTATTTCCTTTTATCTGTTGGTTCTTATGTCAGTATGAGTTATTTTGTTTAAGTTAGACTTTGAAATTGTGTTTTATTATTAATGCTTATTAAATAAGTATAATTTGTAATTGTTTTAATTATTTTACTAAGATAATCATTTCACAGTTTATCCCCTAAAATCACATTGTAAATTTCAAATACCGAACCAAAATTTATTTTTTAAGAGTTAGAAAAATGAGGGGAAGAATGTCATTTTTGAACTTTTAAACAATAAGTACTTTCCTATCTTATTATGACAAGTCTATACAGTATAGCCTTTGGTTGCAAGACATCACACAGGATGACTTCATGGGGGTCAAGATTCATGCTGGCTTTCCAGGTGACGATTTAAGTTCAAGATTGACTGAAAGAACATGTGAAATAAAATGCTTCAGCTCATTTTGCAATTCGGATCCATCTGAATATTGATTGGGCTGCCTGGGTGAGGTACATTTTTCAGCATCTATGCAGGAAGACTGGTGGATAGTCTAAGATTTATGTCATTATCTAGATCTCTGAAGCACAGCATCAAATGGTAGGCGTTTAAAACTCAGAGACTGAGGACAAATTGGGATGCACATTGAGGTGGTTTTCATAGCAGCACCTGGCATGCTTCACTTCTCGGGTGTATATGGACCGTAATTCAATTTCTGTGAAGAGAGATTGAAATCTTTGTAGGAAATCTTATAGCAATTAAAGGACGCTTTAGCTTCTTGATGAAAACTTCTCTCTCTCTCTCTTTCTTTTTGAGTTTGAAGTAATGCACTTCATTTTACCCATCTCGTGTGTGTACACCTCTTCCAGTATAAGCTTGTTCCTGGGTAGCATAGCGCTAAATGCTGTTGTTAAAAGGATCTAAATAAAGAGTATCATACTGCAGAGGGGCCTCTTCTGTGATGTATCTTTTTTGAGATAGACGACTCACAACAGATGGTTTGGTTATTGCTAATTTCTTTATTATTCTCCACCCAGTATTGCAGCAAACCTTTGTACCACAAAGTCTGGCCTGGTTTATTCAGCATGGTGCCTTAATGTTTATTCAAGCTCATTTATGAAATTCTATTGACCTCCAGTGATCATAAAGTGGTAAAACTGTAATATGGATTTTAAAATTAGTTCTTGAATTTTTAACCATTTCCAGACATAACATATTTATAAAGCCTTGCTCCCTTGAATTCGAAGGTTTCAGTTTCATGGTTATTTTGGTCACAAATTTTAAGTGTGACTCATTTATTTGTAGCTCGGGCCTACGTTTTCACACAATGACATAGAGTTGTATAGACGTAGAAATATCTGTGGCTATAAAGTGTGTATGCGCAGCTGATAGATCAGAGGCATGGATCAAAAGGTGGGCAGAAGTCCTGACAGTGGGAAGAAAGTTTTCACAGTCCTTTGCCATTTCCACTTACGTGTTCTGTTCTTAACCTCACTTACTGTCAGTATGAATTTCAGTATCTGAGAGAAAAAACTGTTAAAGCCCACAAAGTAGTAATGCTTATTAATAACTGTACTTGAACAGATTGAGCTATGGTAGGTATAACATTAGAAGGACACATTTATCCTGCATAGTTTGTGACAGTAATACGTTCATGAAGTTGTGTAATCATCACCAATTTCCAGTTTAGCACACTTTTATCATCTTGGAAAGAAATCCATATCCATTAGCAAACAATTCCCACCTCTAACACCCCACTCTCTGCTTTAGCATTTGATATTATTTAGCACTTTCTGTAAGGTTTAATGACCTTTTCCACACATGCATCATGGCAATAATAGACATATACTTGTTTCACAAGGATTTATTGAACATCTTCCAGGTGCCAGATAATGATCCAAAAGAGAACACAATGAAAAAGACGCTATCCTCGGAGTCAAGCAAATTAGTAAGAAAGCTAGCGGATAGGGAATATATATTACAGTAAGTTTTAGAACAATGAGAAAAATAATTTATGAACAAGGTGTTAAATTGATATAAAATTGGAAAATTAATTAAACATATCTAAGGAAAGGAACAATTTTACATGGAGATACTATAAGAAATTATTTATTATCTTTTAATTAAAAGATTTGTTTAATCCAATGCTGACAAGTACAGATTTTATTGAGCTTGAATCCATAGACTTGAGAGACAGAAATCTTACTGTTCTGGAAACCTGAAAGATCAAATACACATTTTAAAAAAGTTATCTGAACATCCTTAAAAGTCATGTTTTGGTTTATATGTATTTGGGCTGTGAAATTATTTCCTCAACTTCTGAAATTACCACTAGTATAAAATCACTTCATGTGGTCCAGTGAGAGCTCTTTGAACATTTCAGTTTTTGACATAAAATTAAAATACACAAGTTTGTTAGACAGACCTAAAATGATATCTATCTCTGTAGACAGACCTAAATTGAGATCTACCTCTGTAGTTTTTTTTCTTGTTAGTTTTTTTTATTATTATTGTCCCTCAATTATTTGAATGTCTACTATTTGTGAAGATGATGCCAGTTTATGTACATATTCAAGTCACTTCAAATAATTTGTATAGATTTTCATGAAGGAATTAGTACAATGAAAGTGTAAAAATGTTGCCACTTTTAGAATTTTTTACTGTGACAATGATTTTCATAGTTTCATTTCACCTCCATCCTCACCAACTATCATGCCACATATCATTCATTATTTACAGAAAATTTTCAACAGAAGAGATATCATTTCCTCCACTGTGACATATTTTCAAAATCATCATTTCCCCATTCATGAGTTTGCCCTTGAAAAAATAATTGTGTAATATTTTGTTTCGTAGTGACTTTACATGCCTTGTCTCTTTTGTAATATTTTTCAGTTTAAAGTTTAATATTTGGCTGCTGATATAGTTCAGCATATTTATATGAAGTCATTTTATGTAGTAGATTTTATGATCTCCATTATGGAACACTTATTTTGATTTATATATTTACATTTTAGTTGTGGTTAATAGCTACTGCAGAAGGAAGCTAATAGGAACATCAATTTCAGAAGAAAGAGTTGCCTGTTTATTATGCGTGCCAAAACTACAGACAAAGCAATTAAGAAGCCATGTACCTGTAGAATGGAGGGGCTTCCATTAAATATGTCATTTCAATGATTATTAAAAATGGGAGAGAGTGTGTTTTAGAGGTCCCAACCCCTACTGGCTGACATCTAATTAGATGTCCTTAGGGAAACAAAGGCTAACATTTAACATATCAAGTGAAGACTAGTAGCAGAATTAAAATGTACCTTGCTTATAAATTTAGAAAAAAAAACAAAACATTTGAATTTACACAGATTAAAAATCATACCGAACAGGGAAAATAAATGAGAAATGGAAAGAAAAGTCTTTTTTGTAGAGGACAGAATGAGCTCAACTGTGTGCACACAACTGCAGTGCTGACCGCAATAATTGACTGACCTGCATTCCATCGTCAATATTGGTTTAGTTGTTTACAAACGAGAGACAATGCAGAAAATTCCAGTGACCATTCAAAGACCAAATTTACATTTATTCTACTCAATTAATGGAGACTGAAATTTGGATTTTATTCTTATAAGATATGTTCAGGACAGATTAAAGCATTTCAGACAACTTTCAGGAGCTATGAGCACAAACTCGCTTCTGAGCTGTTTTGCTCTCATGGAGCACAGCCTTTCCAGACACATGACTGCTTAGCTTCTACAAGGACTTTGAACTGTCAAAAAACCTGAGGATTAAGTAGTTTATATCCCAATTTTAAGGATGAGAAAATTGTAGCTCTTTAAATATAAACAGTTTTCTAATTAAAATCTGATGAAAAGTCAATCTTGAATGTGGAAGTCCCCCAATAATTACGACTTCCCTTAGTACACAACTATCCATCTTAGACAGAGACAGATAATGCGGGATGACATGCTGTTTGCTTTGATGCCAGAGAACATTATAACAAGTTGTCAAAAATGTAATTGTCCCAGTTTACGTAGATGATAGTATTATATGTTTTATTAATTGTCTCAATTGTCTTCGTCATGTGAAGTAAGGGTAAGAAAAGCATTTATTATATCAAACTTTAGGTAATTTTGGATTTTCCTTTGGTACACCGATAGCGCACCCAACTCAGAGACCAATACTAATTTGCTATCAATCTAATCACTGTCTGTGGTGAGAGGAAGACTCTCGTAATAAGTTGTGAGCTCTGCCATCTGTCTCTTGGTGTCAGCACTTTACAGTAGTCGGGCTCTGGCAGAAGTTTATCGGCTGAGCCTACAGTCGTGTGCCCTATTTTTCAGCTTTTCATGCAGCTGTCACTTTCTAGGCTTCAGCCAAGTTTGCTGAGCGTCAGAATCCTCAGTCAACAAAGTGCTAAAATCCGTAACTTTGAAAACCCTTTTTTAACCAGCAGCTAATGCACTTCAAGTCAAGTGGAACTGCAAAACTTAAGAAATATGAAAGCAATCCCCTATCAGTGGGACTGGTAGCATCTCTTTCAATTTATTTGGTGACTCAAAAGTAATAGGAAAATAGATAGAACTATACATCCTATGTACTATATTTCAGGGATACAAACTAGGGATATGACAAATATCTATAAAAGTGACAGGTCAGACTAGTTTTGCACAATGTGGATATTCTGTGTTTTGTTTAAATTGATGCATTCTTGATAAATGCTGTAAATAATAATAGATTTTACATTTAATTAACTATACATTTGTTAGTACCCTGTTGCTCTGACAAAATCAATAACAATGATTTTGATATTTTGCAACAACAACGAAGATTTTTGGATAATTTTAATTTATATAAGAGCAGATTACAGTGTGTGAGACAATTTCCCAACTACTTTGTTATGTTCTAACTTAATTTTGACAAGTATAATATTAATATAAGTATACATAGGTTTACATATCTCTATCTATCTATCTATCTATATCTATTTATTGATCTTTCATCTATCTAGTTTGCTAGTGATGTTTTGGAGTAAATAATATTGGAAAAAGAATTAAAAAACGTCTCATAAAAAGATTGAAAACCTTTTTACCTGAATACATAATTTACTATTAATTTATGTGCTTGTTTGTATTTTTAAGTTTCTCAACCATGTGGTGAAGTTTGCAATCCAGAATTTTAGAGCTTTTTTGCCCCTAGGACTTCATTTCACTGAAGAATTCCACAGAAAAATGATAAGGAGTGAAATGGTAACCAAGAAAAATAAATGATAATCCTTTAGTATTCTTTATGGGAATGCTCCCCAAATTGCATAAATTCCCATTATTTATGTCTCACAGTTAAACCTCTCTGTAAGTAGTTATGATTAGTAAGCAACATTGATTACCTTCCAGGTAGAGTGTGGACTCTGACATGCCAAATAGAAAAGAAACATTTGTTATATGAAGGAAGCATCTCATCAGTGGTTTCTTATTTAATGATCTTTAAAGGTCAGAACTATGTGAATGTTGCCTTTAACAATTCCTAACAAGGGTCCTTCAGAGGTTTTACAATAGTTATAATGGTTTGAAATTTTAACACTAAATTTTAAGGAAATATTTATGGATATTATATAAGAAATATATGTATGCCTAGGTCTGCATACATAAACATATGTGTTAATGCATAACACAAAATCAGGACAGCTACTAGAATCATTTATAATTCAAATTATGGCTTATATAATAAAACTACAAAATAAATGAAGTGGCAATACATAGATAAATAGAAATGTGTTAATTTCAGATAAAAGAGCTACTTAGTAATAAGTCTGAGCCATAGACCAAACAGTTTGTAATTTATATAAGCCTCTGAGTGTTTATTTGGGACTGAGCAGCTGTGGGACACAGGAAAACTTCTGGCTACATGTGTGTTTCTGTATTGTACACATGTATGAAAATTTGTGGTGGTTGGGGTATACTTGCCTATTTGGATAAGTGCCGAATCCACAAGTTGATGACAGGCCAGACTCTTCAATGGATTATTCTCCTTATTTTCAGAAACAGACTCTCTCATCTCTCACAAACTGGAGCTCACCATTTTCTCTAAACTAATCAAACCATGAGGTGTCAAGATCAGCTATTTTTCCACGACAAATTCATCTTCTGATATAGAAGTCAGGGCTTACAGTAGCATGCCACCATGCTGAACTCATTCATAGGTGTTAGAAATTTGAACAGCAAGCTCTTTACTCACTGACCTAGGTCCCCAGTCCCTACATGCCATATTCTATAACTCATGAAACCTTCAGTAACTTTTTTGTTATGATGAAAACTTTGGATGCTTTTTTTTAGAATTTAGTACATGAGTACTTCATTACTACACTAATGTTTTCAGATCTCTCTCTCTCTCTCTCTTTCTCTCTCTCTCTCTCTTTGTTTTTTCAAGACAGGGTTTCTCTCTGTAGTTGTGGTGCCTGCCCCAGATCTTGCTCTATAAACCAGGCCTGCCTTGAACTCATAAAGATCTGCTTGGCTCTGCCTTTTGAGAAATGGGATTAAAGGTGTGTACCACCACTGCCTGGCTTTTAGACCTCCCTTAATCTACTTTGACTCCTTCAGTGTCACTTGTACTCACATTCAAAATTGTGACGTCTTCAATTATTATTGTCACACACACACATAGACATAAATTTCTGAATCCATTTAGTATTACTTATATGTACCTATATTTAGAGATGACTATCCAGAATTAGATAGCCTACTGGAGGACTCCTCCCTGTTGAAAGCTAACTCTTCCTTAGCAAATTGAATTTATAAAATTAATTTTTTTTTGAAAATGGATACCAATGACATCAGCCAAAGGTGTTGATCAACACTCACCATCTCATCATTAAGGAGGCTGAATCAAGAGTTTGAGAGTTAGAGACCAGACTGGCTAATATAAGAATATGAGGACCAGACTGAATTTACATCAATAAGACCAAGCCTCAGATAACTACCAAGAATTGGCTATGTTGTGCAGACTTACAACATTTGCTTACTGTGATCAGTGTCAGGAATGTGATTGCTACTATGACAGAACAAATGTAAATACCAGCCCAGTGCAGGAGATCAGTCACTGCTTGGGAAGAAAGGTCATCTTAACTAAGATCCAATGTTGAATAGAGGTTGATGAATGAGTGTAAGTCTATCTTACACTGTGGGAAAAAAAAGCCTGAAAGCAAGCCAAGAGAGAAGTTAAGGTAAGGTGGAGTTTACAGCTAAGAGAAGTAATATATTTAAAACATACACATTGAAGAAAGAGCAGGGGGCAAAGGAATATTATAGATTCATTCAAGCCTTCTCTGACTTTTCAAAATTATTCATAAAATTATTCACCAGACTATTTTAATGAATGTAATTTAAGGTGTGATGATGCTAGATATGAAGAGAATGATGGGGGACCAAAAAAGACAATGAGGGTTTTTTAATTTTTTAAAAAATCATCCTTCATTTTACATTATGTATTTGTGTGTGTGTGTGTGTATGTGTGTGTGTGTGTGTGTGTGTGTGTGTGTGTGTGTGTGTCTGATTAGTCTCTGAGGTTAGGACAGTGGGTGAGACATTCTGGAACTGGAGTTACAGACAGTTGTGGGCAGCCATGTGGGTGATAGGACCTGAACCTAGTTTCTCTGTAATAACAGCATACACACTGTACCTCTGAGATATATTTTAAAACCAACATTGAGATTTCTGTCTCAAAAAAATTGTGTGGATGTGGATTTTCATATCATTTACTAATGTAGGGATCAATAAAGGTGTGAAACATGACTGTGAGAAGTACGAAATGATTTATCTTTTTTCTAAAGTATCAGAACACTGATGCTAAACACCTAAGTCTAAGTATTTTCCAGACAAAAGTATGCCTGTTATTCCTGGGACATTCTTGATTCACTCTATTAATGAAATTAGTCTTTGCAGAATAAACTGTGCAGAAGATGTAGCTAGGGTAGCTTCCAGGAAGTGGTGGCAGGCAGAGCCACCCTGAAGTTTGGAGATAAGTTAAGATAACAGGATAGAACTGGGAGTAATGCCTCTTTACACATTGGCTTTAAGAATTTATTTCTAAAGATAACTATGATTTAATCTATTTGAAAGATAAGCAAGGGACTAGAAATGCAAAAATAGAAATGAGATTTACTTAACAAGAAGGTATCTAGAAGTCTGAAGAGTTTGGGAAAAGTAAACCATAAGAATTAAAGAACAGACACTCCATTTAAAAGAAGCATAAGAAAATAAGATGTATTGAAAGTCTGTGTATCATCAGCTTAGAGTGGTTTTTACTTGAAGACTTCTATTTTCTTTAGGCATTAGGGGACTAGATCATTTGTATAAAGGGGAAAGTTTGACTCAGTTTAAAAAAAAGGGTAAGATAATAGGGAAAAGGAAGCTAAACTGAGATCTAAAAATAATCTAGTTGGAAAATATAGATTATAGAGGAAACAAAACAAGTTTTTTGTTTGTTTGTTTGTTTTTTTTGGTCAAGAATCATTGAGATTCTCCTCTTGGGTCTGTGTTTCATGTATACAAAGCTGAACCATCCTAGCCACCGGGCCTGCCTTGTTCTTCAGTAGTAGTTAGCAGCTAGAATATAGGAGAATAGGGCACATAAAACTCAAGGTTGGCTTTGCTTATAATGACAAAAATCATTAAACAATGTTGGCAAGAACGATTGTATAGCCATATAACAGAATTAAAAGATGAAAATTAAAGATTAAAAAAGAAAGCTGGAGAAGACTGGTAGAGAGGGAGAAGGCACATGGGGAAATAAGCTGAAGACTCAATGTAAATGAAGAGCATGAGGAGAAGGTAAAGGTTACAGAAAACATATGCCCACATTAAAATAATATTGGCTGTTGCCTTGTATTTTGTACAATTGATTTTGTACTATGAAAAATTCAGGAACAGTCCAAAATAATTTTAATTAAGTGACATCTTAATAATTATAATTCTGTAAATTCTAGAACATATTAAAGATGACAATAAAGATTGCACCTTGATTAATTTAATTAGTATCTTGTAGCTTGAGTTTTCTTGCCTGGCCCACAGTCAGGGCAAATCTCTCTCACCTGCCAGTCCCACAGCCACTCAGACCCGACCAAGTAAACACAGAGACTTATATTGGTTACAAACTGTATGGCCGTGGCAGGCTTCTTGCTAACTGTTCTTATAGCTTAAATTAATCCATTTCCTTTAATCTATACCTTGCCACATGGCTCGTGGCTTACCGGCATCTTCACAAGCTGTTTCTCATCATGGCGGCTGGCAGTGTCTCTCTGACTCAGCCTTCCACTTCCCAGCTTTATTCTCCTCCTTGCCCCGCCTATACTTCCTGCCTAGCCAATGGCCAATCAGTGTTTTATTGATTAATTAGCAACACATTTGCCATACATCCCACAGCAGTATCTTAATGAACACCAGATACTTCTGGATTCTTTCAATAAAAACACAAAACATAAATAAAGTACAATGCTTTTCTTTAAGGGCCATGTATAGGGCAATAAGGAAATAAATAAAAGGTAATAATCTAAAATTACAGACAAAGGGTGAGAGGTATATTTCAATTACTGAAAACAGAGATAGCACAGAAATCATTTTTTTAAACTTTTATTAATGCTTTGTGGATTTCACATCATGCATTCCAATCCTACTTATCTCTCAATCTCCTCCAATCTGCTCTATGCCCTTGCAACCTCCCTACAAATCAAATTTAAAAGGAAAACCAAAAACCAAATAAAACAAATCAAAACAAAACGAAGAAACAAAACAAACAGAAGAATCTTGTCCTGGAGGTTGTGGTGTCATCCTTTGAGTCACATACTTTACACGTTAGTCCCTTCATCCTTACTTTCAAGTGTCCATGGCCAAGAGTCATCGGTCTGGCTTGATGCCTCTGGCTTCTGCTATGCCGCCAACAATGGGCTCTCACTGGAGGGCCTCTTGGGTATTCTGTTGTTGTCCTGAATACATGGAGATCCTGCTGTTTTGGATCTCCACCTTTGTCCTCTTCACATGCTCCAACAGTTCATAGATTTGCTGGATGTCGGGGTAGGCCAACTAATGGCCCTGCTTCTGGACCTGCACCCAGAAGTCAAATTTTTTACCCAAGCTTATCTTGCTAGATTTAGAAGTTGAAGTGAAGTTTTTTGATTATCAACTTCATTCTTTATTTATTTCCAGATTTAATATATGAGCTTCCCAAACACACACAATTTCACCTCATCTTATTATCAAACTATTTCAGAACAATGAAAAATATAAATGTTTATGTAACCAAGTATTACATTAATTCAGGTATGTTTTTGTCTAGTACCCAACCAAGACAATCAGAATTACAATGTTGGGTTGAGAAACTAGGAAAATGTTACTTTTATTTTTATACCTATGACTGTTTTATTACCTCAGAAGAATTATTTCCCATTAATTATTGGTTTTCTCATTTATAATTGCATTTACAATAGACTTATTAGTCTTTTGGAAAGGTTTTTAGTGCAAACTAACTAATATTGATAATTATATGAAAACAGTGATATTTGAGCAGTTTAACTGTCAAATGCTAATGAGATGGTGCCTGGTGAACTCCTGATGCACAGGGCAGAGAAGGACAATTATTTATTATGGTGATATGGCAAAAAAATGAAAAAAACATCAATGCTGTTTAGATCTCATTGTAGTCTTAATATAGCTTGCTAAGCCTTTGATAATGCTCTTATATTTAGCTGTGACTCAATCTGGGCTGACTCCTGTTTCGTGTACATAGTTTCATTGCACTAACCATTTTGCTAGGGCTTTAGATGGAAGACTGAGGGATTTTAAGTTATATCTATTTCTTAGTCATAAAGAGGCTTCCAAATAGTGAGGATGTATTGATTGGCCTTCATTATCAACTTGGCTGGATTACAATCACCCAGGAAACACACCTCAGGGTGTGTCTGTAAGCCTATTTCCAGAGAAACGTAATTGGTGTCAGAAGACCAACCTGAATGTTGGTGACACCAGTCCATGAGCTGAAGTCCCAGAGCACATAAAAAGCAGAAAGCATATTGATCATGAAAATTTACCTTGTTCACAGTTCCTAACTATGGACAAAATGTGGCCATTTGCCTCATATTCCTTGCCATGAAGTGCTGCTCTACCTAAAAACATTGATTCAGAATACATCCTTTTCCCCTTAAGGTATTTTCTGTCAGGTGTTTGTTACAGAAGATTGAAAAGTAACATACATCATTATAACATTTTTTTCAAATAACAATTTATGTAAATGCATAGATTGAGCAGAATTACAGAATCAGTTTTAGCATTGGGAATTTATTGTTTGTGTAAAGATAATCTACTGAATTATACTGAACAGTCCCTTATTAACAAATTACAATTTTATTCGGCCTCATTCAATACATTTTGACAAAGCAAAGTCCTTGTTCCTTAGAGCCAGTGTTTTTGCTTTTCTATTTTTCATTCTTGAAAATAGTAGTATGTACACATCTAAGATTAATCCTAATATCAAAATGATATTTTGCATTAATTAATTTTACATAAATATATTTTCCATTCTGATTAATTTAACCATTCATTTCTGTTATCAGATATATAGTGTTCAATTATATAAGCACTAAAATCATAATAAAGTGTATGATCTAGAGAGTCATAATTAACTTAGTACATTACTCACCTAATATCTATAATGCTTGGGTTTCATCTATATTAAGAGGGAAAAATAAAATTTAGAAAGTAAACCATTCTTTCATCACTAAATTTCCCCAAATTTCAGAGAGAGCCATTTTCCTTAATATATTATTTGATTTACAGGTAAATATGTTTTACACAGGCATTTCCTAAAGATAACTATGATGGTTGAATTCCACTGTCTTCAGTATCTGTGATTGTGTTCAGAATCTATCACAAAATACTACCATGATAACAGTACTTCACTTTTTTTTTCTATTTGTATTTGTTCTTAGTTTCTGCTTGCTATACATTTCCTCTGTGTTTTAAGTAAAATTTAAATCAACATAACTGACAAGTAAAATGAAATTTTAAGGAAAAGTAAAATAAAGTTCACTTTGAGCAGCTCAGCCCTTGAGATTTTCTTTAAATGGCATATTGATAGCTCCGATTCAGTTACACAGATTTCCCAAGAGTTTTTGGTACATCGTTACTCCTGTGTTTTATGAATGTGATTGTACATAATCTTATATCCTGTACAGATTCTCACATCTATGAAGATGTCAAGACAGTGAACCTTTCCTATGACTCTTGTAGTCCACGCATAAATACAAACACCTAATGTCAACTCTCCTCTCCACTTCCCCCCTATCCTGAACCTTTCATTAATATTAATCTATTTCCCATGTGTTGGATTTTGTCATTTCAAAACTTTACATCAGTCTAATCATACAGCAGTCTTTCATAATGGATTTATTTCATTCCAAATAATTCATTAGAGAACTGCTCAATTATTTGTATGTATCATCAGTCCACTCCTTTTCAGTGCTGGGTGATAGTCCTTGAAATAGCAATTTATCAATTCTTCCATTCATTTATTTGCACATAGCAGGATATGTGGAATTTCTAATGTTTTCTTGGTTAAAAATAAATGGGATTTTGAATATGCACAAAATTATGTCTCCAGATAAATTCAAATTCCATGTAGTATATAGTCATGAGAGAGGATGTATAAAGTAAATAAAATTTTAGTTTTGTGATACTGGGAAGTCAGTTTCTAGATAGGCTAAATTTCGTATTTCAAGTAAATATATAAGGAAGTGTATATCTTTACTTCTTTATGCATATTGACCTTTAGATATAATGGCATTTTCATCATCCCATTTCTTATGCAGTTTATTCTTCATAAACAGGGATGCTCCCTGCCTTGCTGTGTCCTCATATGGTTGAGGTATTCTAAAAACAGCTCTGATAATTTTTCTGTTGGTTAAAGAAGAGTTATATTAAATTATAGTCACAAATACATAAACTCATTGAAACTGTATTTCATCCTAGTAAGAAACACCTCAAGAATGAATAGTCACATTGAGCATGAGGGCCTATTCATATAAACGAGTAAAGGAGAGACCAGTAAATTCATTGGATAACAAACCCACTAAAACTGTAGGAGACCCAGAAGCTCAATCAGTTAGGGCAGAATAGTTATACAAGATATTACAGGGGTGGCCTCTTAGTAAAGACACTATTTCCCCTCTTTCTTTGATCTATGAGGGACTGAGTTAGGGGAAATATGATCAAACTACACTGCAGGTAAGCATAAATGACTAAATAAATAAACTGTTTTTCTTTGAAGTAAAGTACCGTATTTATGGCAACATTTTTTGAAGTTTAATCTCCTTCTGTCATATATGTTAAGCTCTTCTGAGTCTAATGGATTCTTTGAGAAAGGAACAGAAATATAGATCAATTCTTCTGTTTGTAACACCCAACTGTAGGCAGAGTTTCTCTTTGTTTTGGCAGCTGCTTCCAAATAACCACAAAGAGGTTTAATGTTAATTATAAATGCTTGCCCAATAGCTCAAGCTTGTTACTAGCTAACTCTTACATTTTAAATTAATCCATATTATGTCTATGTTCCACCACATGGCTCAGTTCCTTATCTCAGTATGGCATGTTCATGTCCTGCTTCCTCTGTGTCTCCTGGTGATTCCTCAGACTCCACCCTTCTTCTTCCCAGCATTCTCCTAGTCTGGCTCTCCTGTCCAGTATCTTCTGCCCACCTATAGACCAGTAAGTTCTTTATTAACTAATGAGAATAACACATATTCACAGTATACAGAAGGTTTATTCCACAGCACCCAACATGAATACTTTAAGGGAAATCATGCAATGTCTTTTTCTGAATTTTATTGACATAAGTGTAACAGCACAAGTTTGAGTATGATCATGTCTTTAGTAAGGTTTTCTTTTTTTTTTAATTTGACATGCCCTTATGCCTGTCTGAAGTTTCCTAACAGCATGATACTTATCTAACTGTAATGTTTCACAACATTATGTACTAACACTGACAACCCAAGGTTTTACCCGAGTTGTACTCTTAAATGAATGTATAAAAAAGTGAGCATGATTTTGATACAATGCTGTCTGAAAAATGCATAACCAGATGCTAAAATTATGGCCTAATTGACCATTAAGAGTGGGTTGTAATTAGTTTTCTCAGATTTAAAATACAGTTGCCTTACAGAATAAATAATAACATGCTAAATCACTGTGACACATCAATGATATTAGCTCTGACAGGAAATGTTACTATTTGTAAAAGATACAGCAATTTTGATATCACCATTTGAGTTCTTTTTGTGTGTGAACTGAAGCCACCCATTCAGATCCTACTGATACATTCTTTAAGGGAATAACAATGCTGTTAAACAAGCAAACAAAGGATTCTAAGGCACCTTCCTTCCTGATTTGAAGGTAAAACATAGCAATATCATAGTCAGCCTTTAGGAATTTGGAGTTCTCCTATAGTAATTGAGAACTGTTATATTTTTAAGGTCCATCTTCTTAGTGTTTCTTCCACTATTTGCCAAAAGAGAAACATCTTGACTCACAAAAAAACACACATCACTCTCTCCAGTGTGTTTCAGTGTAATAGATATTTAAAGATATTTTCTAGGGAAGTGGGTAATCTGAATTGAAGATAAAAAATCATATAAAATCTCCGTTTGAATATTAAAATTTCTCATAGTTTTCACTGGAGAGAAAGTTGAGCAGTTAATTAATGTGTTTATCAAACAAGCCAGGCAGCTGTAGTTTGGATTCCTAACCCCATGTAAATGTTCAGAAGTATGGTAGCTTTCTAGATTTCTAGCTTTGGATGCCAGATATAGGAATACCCAAAGTTGTCAAGAGACTTGTCACAATGGTCAGAACTTAGTGTTTGATTGAGAGAGCCGGTCTCAAAAACAAAGGTGGAGAGTAATGAAGGAAGATGGTAGCCATCAACCTCAGCTGCCCCACGCATGCTCACATGTGAATTCCCTTCCTCCACATGCCATCAAACATAAATATATACCTCCACTGTTACCTACATCAGAAGAAGAAAAATCACAGATAATATCTTATTATTAAAAGTTATTTAAGAAAATCTTCCACCATGATCTCTCAGGCCCAAGTTTCCCTGTACCTAATTACAAAAATCATTTTTTTTATTTTTGTAAAGGCTTTTTTTTCCTATAATTCTTTAAAGACTTATTTTTTTCTTCTGAGCAGATTTTCTTCTAACAAGGAAATATGGAGCCAAATTATAAAAACTGAATAAATTGACACTTTTCATTTATATTTGACAAACCACTGTTTATGAGGAGCTGTATAAAATACAAAGGATTGCATATGAGTGTCTGTAAACTTTATTAAACAACTGGATTCTTGCCATAGGCTTTTCACAAATGTTTGTTCTTTTGTGAAGTAATGTTTTCATGCCCCTCAAAATCTGTGATCAACTGTGAATATACAGAATTGTGGCATTGCCTACAGACAAGATCAATAAGTACATTAAAAAAAAATAACAATGTGAAGCACAACATGGGGAGGGCTCTCAGGTTTTCCCTCTGCTCCCGAGCACAGCTGCTTTTCCTCTGCCGCCACCCACTCCAGCTTTGTGAACCCAGGCTGAGAAAGTACAGTGTAGGGTTCCTTTCTCCGAATTTCTAGGCTTTTCCCACAGCTGTCTTCATCACACCCTGTGAACCTTGAGGGCATTTCTGTTCAGGGAAACAAAGGGATGCCGCTTGCTACAAGTGGTTCCCTTGTCCACTCAAGGCATTGCCACTGTTGATTAATTTGCGTGTGGTTTTGTTCTCAATCTGAGGTCAATAATATTACACATGAGAATTGAGAAGAGATGTAAGCTACAATTTCAAGACATAGCATTTTAACACCAGCAAAATTCATGGAGCATTTCAGTACCTGTCACACACACATGCATACATAGTATTCATAAAACACATTTGTTTAACTAAAATAGTTAAAAGAGGGTCTATACATTTTATAATGCTATATTAAATCTATCCCTACAGGAAGAATATTTCCCACATGGTTCTGTATCAGATAAAAAGGAGTTGCATCTTCATACATGGATGTAACACTTCCCGTTCTTTATGAGCCAAAGCAGTTCCTGGGGGTTATTAAAGATTTGAAAACAGAAAGACTCACATTATGCGCATGGTGTGTCTATGAGAACTTAATTTTCTATTTGATTCTGAGATAGATGAAAGATATTCAGTGGGAGATAATTCCCTCTTGACTGTGCATCACACACCTAACAGTGAAATGTGTTAGAAATTCAGCAACAAAACAATATTCTATGATCTCTTACGAATTTTAAACAAGGAACCTCAAATAACTAGGAAAGAAAGAAATGTGTAGTTAATACTCTAAAATTAAAAATATGAGTGTTAGTCAATTGCATTATCTGTAGTTGCTCTTCCATTAATTTTATTGCCAGTCTTTCTGCCATATCAAACAGAGATTAAAAATTTTGTCATGTTGTCAGTAAGAAGATACTGAAATTTCTCATAAACATATAGAAACAAATTGTTACTATTGTTGTTCCTTTAAGATTACATCTTCGTGGTTAATGGAGAGCAGCAAGCTCTTTCTTTCATGGCCTAGACGTTCTCTTTCAGGATTGACTATGTGACATTTATCAACTGTCACCAGGGAGTTTTAATAGGCAGTGACTATTGTAAGGGGCTATGGAAGAAAGGGTAGACCTAACAACATCAAAAATTCACATTAATATCAATAATAGTAGTAAACAATAACTCACCTGTGAAAAAGTACAAAAATATAATTGGTTAATGTGACTTCACAAAGGAAGGGTGGGGGAAGGGAATGTAGGCTGATCATTTTGAATGACAAAATTGTTCTGAGACAAGCAAGCCCAAACATAAAAGGTATTTAAGGGTAGGAGAATTGTTCTGACGAAGTACATTACAAAGTACTATCTAATGGTCATGAAGACCGAGTAGGCCTGGCTCATAAAGAAATGGAGCAAGACTGCTGAGGGTAGACATCACAAAAGAGGATGAGCTTCCTGAGAGATGAGGATGCTATAATTGGCTGTGTTCTGACTGTAGGCAGCATTTGAGACATACAGCCTAGCACTGCATCCTATGAGTAAAGAACTTCTCACTTAAGGACTACCACTCATGCATGATACGTTGGGTCTTAACTGTGCCATAGGAAAGATTTTCAGGAGGCAGAGGGAAGTAAATTTAGTGAGGTTTTAAGGCAGGAAATATCAGAGAGAAGGAACTACTGTAGTCAGAAGATTTCCTGTGTGCCAGCCTGCCGGCTGTTGGGACAAATCTCTTCCACTTGTGTCCTCCAAGTAAACACACAGAGGCTTATATTAATTAAAACTGCATGGCCATGACTCAAGACTTTTGCTAGCTAGCTCTTATATTTTATATTAGCCAATAACTATTAATGTATGTATCGCCACATGTTCTGTGGCTTTACCTGCGTCCCATTACATGTTGCTCCTTAGGCAGCTCCCCCCCCCCCACAACCACCCATTCTTCCTATCTCTCTCTTTGAATTTCCTGGCTGCCTCTAAGCTGCCTTACCATAGGCCAAACAGCTTTATTTATCAACCAAACAGAACAACACATACTTGCAGTGTACAGAATGACATTCCCCCATCACTTCCCTTTTTCTGTCTAAACAAAAGGAAGGTTTTAACTTTAACCTATTAATACACCTTTAACAAAGCTCCATGAGTATGCAACCAAGCCATAGGCTGCTCCACAGAGATTTGGGCCTACTAGACTTGTGAAGTTACATTGCTCAAAGAACATAATTTAAATCCAGATTCAAGATAAGCAGTATAAAAATTCATTAAAAAAAGGATATATGACTTGGTTTACTTATTTTACTTATTAATATAGTTCTTTTATATGTTCATTTATGAGCTTGTGTTCTAAGCTTAGCACAGGCTAGAAAAGGCCATAGTCCTTCAAACTGTACTTACAGGCTTTTTAAGGAGGATGGTTTGGTCCTTGTTAGCTAGGGTCTGAACGCTAGTGCTCATTATTGATCAGCAAATACTCTTAGCTACTCAGTCATCTCTTAGGCTCTATTATTTTTCTTAACAAATTTGTTTTCTGAAAATGAAACTGTAAGATAACTTATGAGATGCAATATTTGAATCTATGTACCAGATATTAATGCTACTACGGGGGAGCTTAAATGTAACATTTGTCTTTCTGGGTCTGGGTTACTTGACTCAAGATGATTGTTTGTAGCTCCATATATTTACATCAAAAATTCATAATTCATTCATGTAAAAGTAAGCTTTCTTTAGACTATAGTTATAATACTTATCTTCAAATATATAATATGCACATATGTATACCCCAAATTGCAACTGAAATTTTGAATCTAGTTTAGGATTAGATGTCTTATTTTTTTCTTTTTCACTCAATGTCATAATTCTCTATCTCTTGCTTAAGTAAAAGAACTTTATTCAGTCCATATATCCATTGAAGTCCTCTGTTTGACCAAGATCTGTTTGGGTCTATAAAAGAGTTTAGTGATGTGTGCAAAACAAACAATACAAAAGGATTAACGCTAGGCTCATCCAAAATATTTTGTGAATGATAATAATAATTAATAATAATAATAATAATAATAAATCTAGATTTAATAGGAATGTGAACACTTTCCTTTTTCCTTTTAAATAAATTATTTAGTTTAAAATGTTAATTTTATTTGTTTACATTTTAAAATAAAAAATGGTGACATCACTTTTCCCTTTCTCTTCCTCCATTCAGCCTCTTGCATCCCACCTTCTTCCAATCCTTCCCATGCCTCCCTCTACTCTAAAACTGGTAACATCTTTTTCCTTGATTGTGATCTTTTCTCTCTCTCCCATATATATATATGTGTGTGTGTGTGTGTGTGTGTGTGTGTGTGTGTGTGTGTGTGATATTATCATGAGCATTTGTATTTTCATATATATTTTTCCTACATATAACCATTTGAATCATATAATGCTACTTATATGTACGTTTTCAGGGTTTATGGTTTAGTACTGGGCAAGCAGTGGTAGAATCATCCCTGGGGAGGACCGCCTCTCCTGCTGCCAGCTATATTCAGTTGCCTGTAGTTCTTTGTGTAGTATTGTGGCCTCTCGGGCTTTTCTCTATCCAGCTTGGCATGTTCATTGTGTCATCCTTGTTCAGCTCACATTTGGGAGGTCATGTTATTGAGACTTGACAACTATCACTCCTAATGTTACTATGATACAACACAAACTCCATGATCCTCTAGGTCTTACAATATTTCTCTGCCTCCTCTTCTGCTGGGTTCACTGAGTTTTAGGTATAAGACTGTTTTGTAGATGTATCTATTGGGATTGGTCCCCATAACTCTGCGTTTTGAGAGGTCATGATTTCCTGTAGTGGCTTTTGCCTGTTGTAAAGAGAATTTTTCTAGATGAGTGGTGAGGAGAACACTTAACTGTGGCTGTAAGGACAAAAGTTTATAAATTGTTGTTAGGATTAACTAGTGCCTCGTAAACCTTGGTAATTCCTCACTTCTCCTGAATCATTCTCAGACAGAATGAGCTGCAGATTGTGAAGTGGTTTATTTACCAATATTTATACAAAACAAATGCTAGATAAGGGGCCTTTGGTAAACAATATATTTTAAGTTATGGTCCAGGAATGAAAATGCCTACCTTGAGTTACTTTTCCCCCTTTGGAACTACCCCATCTAAAACCAGTTGTTCATTTGAGTTCATGTGATTTCTTAGTATGCAAAAAAACCTGAATGTTTCCTCATTTGCTGGAGGCCATGGTGTGTGAATCTGGGCTTAGTGAAAACCGTATATTTTATAAGGTAAAATATATATACTTGGTTGAAGTAATACAGTGCTTACTTTTAGCAAGACAGGGAAAGGAATCCCTAAAACCTCACTCTTCATAAAATTCTTGGTCCTCTATGGCCAGACTATTGCTTCCAGAGAATCTAGGTATCTGTATCCCACCTTGTGTCCCATTGAAACTATTGCTCATTCAAAGAACAGGAAGCTATGGGACCCTAATAGCTCTGGCACATGACAGTAAACAAGACAATGGAGAGTGCAGAGTCTAAAATAGAGAAATACACTCCCATATAAGGTGATTAAGGCCACGATAAATTATCTTCCAGAGAGGAAATAATCTGCCGATTCTTATATGATCCAGTGAAGCCCCAAAAATGCTGAATAAACCAGTCTTATTTACACCAAATGAGCTTGGTGCACCAGTTTTTAAATCTCTGATGCTCCCCAGTGTGTGAAAATATGATGATGTTTTGCTCTGAATGTTAAAGAAAGTGGAAGGGAAATATGGGGAGGTGATAAAAGAATCTACTTGTTTAATATTAATCCACATGTGACTCCTTACCCATGCTTTTCAGTTGTTTCCAAGGAGTTACTTAGCCTTAATGAGGATCAATTTAATAGTGTAAAGCAGAGAGACTCTTCTTTTAGAGATATACAGGATTAACCTATAATCAAATGCTGAACATAAATCAAGCATGGAGTACCATTGAACAAGATATAAAAGGCTAATTTTCCCAGTCCCCTGCTTCAAGGATTATTGTTTTAACCACCATTACCAAGCTGCAGAGAAGTGAAGCTTGTAATAGTAATGGTAAGGTATAAATTAGTTAATAGAAAAGTGAGACTATATTTATTATTTCCTCATAATTCCTATTTGGATATGATCAGATCACATGTTATTGTTCTCTCAGACGTCACAGGTTTCAAAGTCATTGAATAAGAAAAAGTCAGGGGCACGTTTACACCCAGCCTTCACTGGTTCTTGCTGACCTCACCGATCAAATCTTCAAAACCCGGTGCTTGTCAGCTATGCATTGAAGAGTGAAAGAGAGCTCTCTGTAGTGCTAGGTAATTATGTCTCACTTCATTGATGAAGTCTTCCATTTGGTGCAGAGAATTTTAGATCTGTTAATTACAACCAAACACAATCCAAGGAGGTACTTGCGAAAGAAATCATTTGAACCTTTGCCCCGAGGAGTCTTGAGAACCAAATTTTCACTTCTGGCTGACTGCACCCTGAGTGGTCTGAGGGGAATCCTGCGATTTGCCGACGAAGGCCATCCTTTGCATCACTGAGTTCTTCTGCTGTTAGTGCCTGCCCTCTCTGCTTGAGGCGCTGACTCGGCAACTGCTCCGGAGAATCTGACTGTGGACTAGGGCAATTTCTGAAAGTTCCAAGCCGGAGAGAATGGCGGGTTTTGTTTTTTCAAGTTTCTGTGTGTGGCAAAGAGGGCTTTGGGAACCCTTTCTTCTTCAGCAGCTCTGTAATTCTCCCCTTGTGAAATGTCTTTCTGTGTGCTTTGCCGAGAATGGGGTCTCAGCAGAGGCCTTCTGAAATGACTTCAGAAAAGCCTAGACTGTAGTCAAGTGCCATATTGTACCCTGAACCACTTACAAACAGCTACAGGACATAACCATTGGTTTTGCTAACCTTTTCGGGTTACACAAGGATTTGCAAATTACAAATGTGTGTAATAGCACATAAAATTACACACTAAAACAAAGTTTCTTTCATTAAACTGACTTCTATGAAATAATTTTTCAGTGTAGTCATGACAATGATGCTGTATCTCTCTTATTATTGTTCACATGTGACTTTCTCCATTATTTGATCACGCTTCTGACACTGACCCTTCTAAGTAATTTAGTCAAAGTGCATATGTGTATTCCCCATCTTCCTTTATTAGAGGAAACTGCTTTCTTAGCATATCTTCTGCTTCAAATAGTTCTAGCCTTAATTTTAATTCTAACATCACTCTGTTCTAAACACATCTTAGACTAAAATAGGCTGGTTATTTCTTGCCTAGATGTTCCTTTTAAAAATGCTTGTTAAACCAGGAAAACTCAATACCCGTTAGTGGGGACAACAATGGTGTAGCCTATAAAATTAAGAGAAGGTAATGTATAGTTTTAACCACACAAAATTGACTCCAATACATAATGATTTCAATATTTGTGAGAGGATGAATTTCTTCAAAGTTTTCTATTTCCAGACAAAAATAACCCCAATTAAAAATGCTAAGTTGTAACAATATTATTTTAAATATTTCAGGAACATATTAACAGTTTAATAATGCATCTGACTTTTTCAAGTTCAATATGATATCTTTCGTTTAACAAAATAAATTCTTAATTTCTAAATCAGCCATTATGATATGTGGAGATGAGTTACTATTATAATATCATAATGTCAGAATGTTTCTTGCATGTATATGCATAAACAAAAGCACATTGCCTCTATGTTTTCTGACACATATCCCTTCTGGAATATTTGTCACTAATCCATTTGAACTTGAAAGGATGGGCTACTTCCTCAGCAGTATTTGGGGTCTCTCATCCATAATCTTATTGATGGGCTCTTTGTAATTTGTAAAGCAAAATTAAAATCGACCTGTAATCTGTTAAAACAGTGCTAAGCACTCACATCAGCCATTAGCTCTGATAACTCCTTTATCTTTGTGAAGAGGAAAAGCTCTTAAGCATTGATTTTAAATAAAGAAATGTAGCTGCCAATCTGGGTCTACTTGCCACATGCTTAGCTCCTTGGGCTTTGTTCTACCAATCTCATGGTTGCCCTTTTTGTTATAAATGGAATAATGCCTTCTTTTGTTTTTAAAGTTGTTCTTCAACGTCTTGGCTCCACAGTGCAACCACATCCTGTTTGGCCACCTGTCCTCAATAACAATTAAACCAACAATAATGATAAGCTAGTCAGGGAGATTTATTAAATTTGGCCACATATGGAAGAGGAAAAGCAATGTTAAAGGACTCATCCCCTAGTCCATCTTTAGGATGCTGACATAAAATGTTTGGGAGAGTTATACAGATAAGGTATAAGATTGACTTTATATGGACTTTCTCTTTTCTCTTCAACCCTAGACATATGGCTTGTCAAATTATTAAATCACATCAACAACATTTATTATTGTTCAATGGACACGTAGAACTATCTCATGTGGTAGGCCATATTCATGTTTATCTCTAAAGCCATCATTAACCTGTTTTATTGGCTAAAGCAGTAGTTCTCAACCTTCCTCATGTGATGGGGAAACCCAAACATAAAATTATTTTGTTGCTACTTCATAAGTGTAATTTTGCTACTGTTATCAATCATAATGTAAATGTACGACATGCAGAATATAAAAGATGAGTCCTCTGGGACCCACAGGTTGAGAACTGCAGGTCTAAAGCATAGTCCTCCACTTAGCTCTAGATGTTCTTAATGCTATATATTTCCAAAAGTTAATACTATCTTCTACTTAAAAGATCTTCACAAACTAACACAATGTCATATCTCAAATTTTGATACATAGTACACACAGTATAACTATCAATTAAATTCTGAATAAAAATTACATAATTTATAATTTAAATCTAGATAAGCACTTCATAATTATATATTCACTTTGAATAAAATTTGAAGTAGGTTAGAAATATCTCTTTCACATTTGAAAAAGAAATGGAACAACATAGGCCTGTTTAAATCACATTTAGAAGAGACCTTGGTTCTTATGTGATTGCTGAAAGCAGAGCTACTTTAAATTCTCAAAGGAGAAAACAAGTGAAACATCAGCATTCCAGCTGCAGCTAGATAGCATGTCCTGAAAATAAGTGTGTGGCTTTTTAAAAACTTACTTTTAGGGGTTAAAGGGTGCTTTTTAGGTTGTTAGAAGAAAATAATTACTATTGATTAGAAATTGGCTCAGCTTCTCTAGAAGGATTATTAAGGTCCTAAAATATAGAACAGGGTGTTATAAACAATATTGTATTCTCCTGAATCTGTGCCGCTCTAGCCATTTCGTTGTTCAAAATGCCCTGTGAGATAGCTTATGAATCTTGGGAGCTTTGATATAAGGAACAATTTAGAACTCAAGACAATTTCAGCATTTAAAAAAGATAAGGTTCAGGAACCCTGACAAAAGCCACAGAGATTCTAAGTGAATGGAGTCGAATAATTATAGCATCTATGGATTTGTTCATTTATTTATGCAGGTGCTTTATCAAATGGCTCAATCATTCCAGATTTATATGCTTCTTACAAAATACCAAAGATTTCAAAACATATAGAATGTTGAAAAATTGTAAAGAAAATGAAAGAATTATAAGTACCAGGGAATCTGGCATTTGTAAGAGATGCCTCCTGATACTTCCATACATTTTCAGAAGATTTAGCACAGAGCTGTGAAGGTATTCTCTCAAATCACCTCTCTGAACATGATATTTTCTCTTTCTGAAAACCATTGCAATGAAAGGATCAGTACTTTGCCTCCACAAATGTTTTAATTGGAGATTGCCCAGTTTGAGTCAAGGAAACTAATTCACCATTTTATATTTGATAATTTACTTCTGACAGCATATGTGATTATATCATAGTTCTACATAAGAATTTTACATTTATGTTTTCAATTCTTTTAAATGTTTAATTTTTTCAAAGAACAATAATTAATTTAATCAGTTAGTAAATCTTTTTTCAACAAACATAATAAATTTCAATTCCTTACTAGGCTACAACTCATTATTGGTGATTACAATGATTAAGAATGCATATCCATCTGTTGTATTGGTCCATTTTTCAAGCTTCTTTAAATTATTCCAGTAATGTATTTTGAAATGTACTATCCTTTTTTCACTGTGAAGTTATCTACACTACTTTTGTCAGCTTCTGATTATTTTTATTGTACCAAGGGTACCAAACATGAAAAAATCTAACACTTTATACCGATTTTCATAGTAGTAGTTGTCCCCAAAGGACATAATCAACATCTGTCCAATTTCAGTATATCCATTCCCGATATGTAGTAGATTTTCTGCCCCTTTTACTGGGCCAAATTGCAGGCAAGTTTGCTTCCCTCAACTATACAAGGGTAGCTGGGTGAGACATCACACACTGGCAGTGGATCCAGCAAATAACTCAGAGTTATTGGGATTATTAAGAACTGATGTATTGCCGAGAATGACAGTTTAAAAACTTTCATTCCTGTTAGACACAGTCACACTGACAATCACTGTGAAACTGAAAATGATCACATGAAGATGTAATCTGGTGCTGTAGAGTGGCCATAGGAGGTCGGCCTTCTGACAGGTAAAGACTGAATAGACCAGACCACAGGAAAGTGCCTCTGAGAACAAGTGACTGAGAAACTCTTCATAGAACTAGACAAGCAAGCAATACTCTGGACCCTGTGATCAATATCAGTACATTTCAGTCAATCTGAGAAGCTTGAGCTGGTATGGAATAACATGATATCTCACAGTACAACCATAGACTGTGTAAAGCCACGAGTCAGATGAATGTTTCCTTCAATCCGATTGGAGAAAGAAACCAATAAGTAAGACCAAACTGAAAGCAAGGTACTAGTAGACTTATTATGGAGAGTTAGAGGGAAAAATTTCATCTGTGGCTAGTATGTAATCCAGTCTGTACTAACATTCTCTGTGATCATTTGGCTCCTAAATATGACTTTAAATTATATTTGATGATAGGCAGTCTATAAATCCATACTTCTATTTTCAGGAAAATTGTCCCAAGTGTATGCATAATTTTCCTAATTTAAAAATATTAATTGAACAAATGTGAGTGATCTGGTCTCTTCAATTGCTACCTTGTACTTTATGTTACTTGATTTCATTTTTGTGTAGAATTGTGCTTAATGTAGAAATTTTTACAGTATATAAATTTCTACTGACAGTTGATCACAGTAGAACAAATGAAACATTATTTTCAAGCTCTACTAAGGAACGTCCATGTTATTATGCATGCAATATTTTACACTTTTCAGTTAGCTATGCAGTAGACAGACATTGAAAACATATTTATTACCTGTCACTATGAGTGTGGTTTAAATTTGACATAGCTTCCAATGTCTTTTATTTATTTTTATTTCTTTCCTACAAGTGGTAGTCATGCTGGCCCCTTCTTAGTATTCTTTTCTAAAAGAAGTGAGAAAACCCAAGAAGGTAGGAGACATGCAGTTTTATGTGTCCACTCCTCACCATTAACCAGTGCAGAGAATCATATCTTCCACAGGGAGAGACATTATGCTTGCGTCTCTCCTTATAAAAAGCAGTTTAGCCTCCCTGTGTGCTGGACAGCTTAAACTGGACACAGTTCTTTGAAATCTAAGGCCCAAGGTCAATTTACATAGGTTATATATCAAGTCAGGATAAAGAAATGAATTATTTGCTAGCAGAAAAGCTATGATTCCCCTAGAAAATGAGAAATTGAGGAAACAAACTAAATGCAGTGACCCTGAACTTGAAAGCATAGTCAAAAGCTCGTGAAAGTAGATTATGCACGTTTCTGAAAATTATGAAATTTCTGGGCTTTTCCTCAGTTAAAAGTAATGTCAGGGGCTTATCTAACAAGTTATAATAGTAAAATGTGGAACATCATTGGTAACTTTGAAATCACGTATGCAGTGTCAAGAACAACTATTCTCTGATAAAAATGCCATGCTATTTAGTAAGTATCATCCCTCTTCCCTGCAACAATTTTGCATTCCTTTAGAGGAGATTTAACTGAAAGGGAAAACACAAAAATACCATGTGACATAAACAAGACAAAAGCTTGTTTTTCTCTCTTGTAGTGTTTGGTGCTGGAATGCAGGTGCATGCTATGGGAGACCTAAGTGCTTCTTACTCACTCCTTCACTGTGATTTTCACTAAGCACTCAAGATAGGCTGCCAATAAACCGAGAAGGTAATAGTAGAGCTTGTAAAGTAGAGGCAAAAACAATATAAATAACATAAACCCATACCTATTTCTTCACACAACTCATTATCTTGTATCTAATATAAGGCAGGACAAACATACCTGCTGGCCACTATCTCAGCCAAAGTATATAATTCGAGGGAATAATAAAGGAAGATATTGGAAAGGAATTCAGAAGTCAAGACTTGATTTGTTTTTCTGAAGCCTTGTGAGTAGTAATCTTCTTGCACTACAACTTTAGAAATGCAAATACCAAATATATTTAAATATATCTGGCTTGTCAATCATTTAATGACCTTGGTTAATATACATCCATGTGAACTTAACTCTTAAAGTTTCACATATTCAACTATTACTATAAAATCAAAACATGTAAACACTCAGCCAATAATATGCTGATAAGAATATAAACTTAAATATCAATAAATCAAAATAAATTTAAATTTCTCCTATTGAACACATTGTGGAGTCCTACAATTAATGATTATGAATGCACATTTTCCTCAGCTTTGTCCATTCAAGTCCTTGCCATTTAATAAAAGATTGAGTGACGATAAAATTATTTATTGTTTTTTTCCACTGATAGAAGTTTTTATCCCATCCTCTGTTATTTATTTCTTTGATGTATATACTGTGGTTAGAAATGAGCAAGTATCTGCTCATAAAGTTCATGTGGTTTATCCAACATCTGCATTTAGAAAGCAACAAAGGCATTTGGAGTTTGGATTGACAGATCCCAAAGTCTGAGGTTTTGTATCCCTCAAAATACTAGCTAAAACAATTAACATAATGTATTAGGTTTGTTAAAAATATGTTTCCTTTATTTCTAAATATGGAACAAAAGAGTTTTGGATAGTTTTCTTTTGTACAAAATTCACAAACAATTAATAAAAATATAATGTTGGAAAACAGTATTCATAGAGATTACTGTTCATGTATTTATCTATTTTTTTTGGGGGGGGGTTCCAGACAGGATTTCTCAGTGTAGTTTTGGTGCCTGTCCTGGATCTCACTCTGTAGACCAGGCTGGACTGGGTCTGCCTCCTGAGTGCTGGGATTAAAGACATGTGCCACCACCACCCAATGTATTTATCTATTAATCCCTTTATTTCAGATTAAATAACCAGGTCAAGAATAAGGAGGGGGTAACTTTCCAGGTTTGTCATTTAAGCATCTCTATGGACACAAAATGGAACATTTCTTCATGGAAACATTTTCAGATTTTGTAGAGTTAATAAAATTTCTAGCTGTCATATTATATTATATATAAGAATGTTATATTAATAATGCGTATATTATTTCCATTTATTTAACTTTATGTTGTGTTGTAATTGCCCTCAAAAGTGAAATTTCTTCAAAATTGTATCTAGACATATATATTGTATAGTATTCAAATCATGGTAGTGATATCTTCACAAATATTTATCATTTATCTGTAGAGCAAAAGCAACTTAAAGAATAGTGAAAACATATTTTGGAGTATGAGAGAAGGGTGAATGATTTAGAGTACTTGATGCTCTTGCAGAGGACACCAATTTATTACCCAGCACTTACAAGGAAGCTCACAACAGTTTACAACTCCATATCCAAAGGATTCAATATATTCTTCTGTCATAAGTGGACACTACATGCGTATGCTATACATACAAACATGAAGGCATTCGTGCAAAAAAATCATAGGAATAAATCTTTTTTCAAAAATAAAAATGTTATTTTTTTCTAGTATTTTGACTTAGAGAATACACTGCTGCCATCTGTACTCAGAGTTCAAAAATCAAAGATTCCTAAAACAAATGGCCTAATTTGGGCTGTGAGTCTGAAGTGAGTCCAAGGGAAAAGAAATAAAAATGGTAAGAAATATGTTTAAAAATTGTTGACATCCTTAGTTATCCATTAGGGAAATGTAAATTACAACTACTGTGGCTTTTAATCTTACCACAGTTAGAATGAATACGATCAAGAAATCACCTGGTAACAAATGCTAGTGAGAACCAAGGGAAAAGCAAATGCCCATTTATTGTTGGTGTTTTTGCACACTGGTGTAGTCAGTATGGAAATCAGTGTAGAGGTTCTTCATAAACCTAAAGGTACACTGACCAGATGAGCAGTCATCCTTCCTACTTGTTAGCAAATATCCAAATGATTCAACAGCCTCCTCCAAAAATTCTTACATGGCCATGTTAATTGCTACTCTAATAACAATAGCTAGGAAATGGAAACACTCTAAATGCCATTCAAATGAGGAATGAGTTTTCACATACACTACATATACACAATGAAATTATAATCAACTTTAAAGAAAAGTGAAATCATGGAATTGGCAGGGAAATTTATGGGTCTAGAAAATATTAAATGAGTGAAGTAATCTAGCCTCGGTAAGGCAAGTATACCGTTTCTCTCTGATTTGGATATTAGGACCCAATGTACAGATATGAATAAATAACCAAGCATAAGCACAAAAACAGGAGAGTTAAAGGGAACGTGGGTGGAGGGAGAGGAAGAATCTCTAGAGAAGGGAAAGATGGGAAACACATGTCAAGAAGCAGGAAATGGAAGACCGGGGAAGTATTTTAACTTGGGACTGAGGGAGGAAGGTTTAAACGAGGAAAAATGAGGGAAAAGGAAAAACAACATTAATGATGTTTGAAAAGGCTGGAGGGAAACATATTATTTTGCTTTAATATATTTATTTATTATTATAATTATATATTTATTTATTTATTATTTAAGTGATTATGCTACCTCTAGGAGCCTATAATTTCTTTAACTACACTTATAACTGGAAGATTGGCTACCCACACCTGAAATTGTGTTTTTGTTTTTTGCTTTTTCCTTTTTTAAAATTTTTATCAACCTTAATGGGACCATTATACTCTAAATGAACCAGAAGCATGAGACACAGTGATATTCTTGCCAATACTGATTTGGTGGAGAAACTAGGCACCTTTGTGCCCATAAGAAGATGTACTTTGTGGTTTATTTGGACAATAGCTATTAAAACATGAATTTAATTAACTTTAATCTCCCTAAATTGCCCTCAAATTACTCTGCTTTGAAGGAAGTGAGACAAAAATCAGTATGAAGTGGAAAATATAATAGTATTGTTGTGTGTCGAATTGTTTCCTACCCTGGCTTTTAATACCCTGAAGTTAAGAGTAAATAGTCCTGAGACACTTTTATATTACACATATATGAATGTATCATCAAACTCTAAAACACAGGTAAAGTTACATGTGCGTGTGTGTGTGTGTGTGTGTGTGTGTGTGGTATGTGTGTATATGCTTCCTTAGTTCCTTCTGAAATAGCCAGTAAATGATTTGTTTAAAAATTATCAATTGAACTTCATTTTCTAAGAAGATGGCAATACGAGTACCTAGAGTAAAAGTTGAAATAATTATAGGATTATAAACGTATCAGTTGTAAAAGTATAAAAGGCAAATGTTATCCTATGCAAAAACAAAGTTGGTTCATTAAAATAAGCACACCTCCAATCATAGCACTTGTGTGGCTGAGTGTGAAGGACAGGAAAAACCAGGGTCTATAAGAAATTTGAGGCTTTGACAAGTTTGAGTTTCCCTGGTTTTTACACATCATACTAGCTAATTTTTTCTTCCAGTATTTGTATTTATCCCAGAGAATGAAACTTGGTAACAACTTAATAAATACCACAAAAGCATTCTGACATGCTTAGTTAAAATAAACTTAAAGTCTCCTCTTGGCAATGGACCATTTTCCTTTTGTCCTCAGTCTGAGATGCTGTCATGCACCTAAAACAATAGGAAGCACCATGTAAACCTAATAAATTAAACACTGCTTAGGTGTTCTCTTATAATCCAATGTGATCATATTAAGGTAGCAAGTGTGTTATTAAAACTTGCTTTAAAATCCTTTTTTGTCTAATATGCATTCAAATGCATTCTCTTTTATTCAAAGTAACCAGAGACATTGGATTTGCCTTAATGAACATGAATTACTTCTTACATATGTGGTTTGAGGGTGCGTTTGAGCAAGTCTACATTCACTGAAGATAATTGAAATCTGTTAAAATGTGGCATATGTAACAATTGTTCAGTTCCATAGTCATCATAAAAATTGCAGGAGATCAAGGATTTTATAAAATCAATTTGTGTTAATTAAAAATATTTTCTTGTTGATAGATTCTAGATCCAATAATTTTGATGGAAGTTGATAACAGAATTACCCGTGATAAAGACTTGATACTATAGTCACAGGAATTTATATTTAAAACATGGCATGAAAACGTTATGCATAAAGCTTCTTTTATATTGACCCACAGAACGCACTCATATCACTCTTTAATGATTTTTTTATTATTCCTAAAATTTCTCATGATTTGTCCTTAACTCACTTTCTTTTAGAATCTTATTCTTTAAGATTCTAATACACATTGTAACATCTGTGTGCGTGCAGGAGACAGGGGGTTGGGTTGAGATAGGAAGAGAGAGAGAGAGAGATAGAGAGAGAGAGAGAGAGAGAGAGAGAGAGAGAGAGAGAGAGAGAGAGAGAGAGAGAGAGAGAGAGGAGAGAACATCATGTGAAAACTCAGGACTACAGAGGGATCTAGACATACAAAGGCAGGAGTGGACATCATTGTTACGCTAGCAGTACCTGAGCAACTCCCAGTACCTGTAAAGTTAAGAGGCAAGGAGAAATTATCTGGAGACTTCAGTGGGAATGTGTCCATGCTGCTACCTCCATTTTGTTCGTTTCTCCTCTGCTACTGTAAACATCAATTTCTGCCATTTTTAAGGTACTTGGTACAGTAATTTCACAGTAGCTCTAAACAATGAACATATTCATGGTATTTTGAACGCTGGTGTTTCGCTTTAGAAAAGAGTGATAATGTTCCCACAGAAAACTCTAAAGTGTCTGGTTTGAAATCCACAAGGCAATTGGAACACTTATTCTCTGGATAAAGAAAAGCTTTTTTCCAAGATTTCTTTCAGGATTTTATTATAGGAAATGCAATGGGGTGAACTAGTTGCCATTCCGTCTTAAGGGAAGGAAAATTGTTTCAGAAGAGTATGTTTCAATATTGCATTAGTCAAATGAAATTGAATTCTCCTGAATGTCACTGAATACGCTTATCCAAATCCAATTAGTTTTCCAAAGAGAATTTACTGACCTGGCCTGTGGAATGTAAAAAGTTACTTCCACTAGAACTCAAATAAACAGTCCACGCTCTCCAAGACAGACTTTAAAGGAGTGTTGTTCACTTTGCAGCAAATCTACAAAGATTCATTGAGCCTAATTA
Source organism: Peromyscus eremicus (assembly GCF_949786415.1). Classification (NCBI taxonomy): domain Eukaryota; kingdom Metazoa; phylum Chordata; class Mammalia; order Rodentia; family Cricetidae; genus Peromyscus; species Peromyscus eremicus. Next base: position 30,249,823 of record NC_081425.1, read on the forward strand.
AATAAAAAAAATAAGCCAAGCTATTGAGCACAAAGTCAATGACCTTCAATGATTCCTTAGCTTATTGCTCATACAAAATGAATTTTAATTACCACTAATAGTTTATTGTATATCTCAGGTATGATGCAACTGGACTCTGCTCAAAGGGAATCTACCGTGACTTCTTTATATTAGTTACTCCTGTGGTAATCAGTATTAATTGCTTATATACAGAAAAAAAAGAATACAAGTTCTCAAGCCATTTCCTGATGCTTGTCAGCCTACGTATATGTAAGACTTTAATTGTGTCCTGGGTGGCATCTAATATAAAATTATCCTTGAGAGCTTTTAGGAGAACTTCAAACTTTAGACGCCATGTAAGGAAAGCTTTAATAACTAATTTTCTGATTATATTGTTCAGGCAGCACAAATTACACTTAATTTGCCTGAATAGAACTGACAGTTTGATACGTAGTTCACTTCAAATTTAATTTCTTACTAAAATTACTAAGTTTAAAAACCAGCAGTACAATGTTATGTGTTTATATGAACATACAATTGGTTTTATAATAGTTCTGTCATGAATACGTGCATGAATATAAATAGCCTTTTTCAATTGCACTGTTTTGTGTGTAAGGCTATTCTGAAATCTGGTATTAAGTTTCTAAACTTTGAATTCCATTTTAAGCATATCTAAGGAATGTATTTTGAAGGAATAATTAGTAGGTGTAGAAATTACATTATTTAATGGCGCTTACACAATACTCTTGTAATCAAAACAAAAATCTAATTTCAATATTAAAGCTAAAATCTATGGTTTACTTTCATACTCATGGTTTGAGTTCATGGTTGACCCTTACATCCATAGCTAGGTATTGACAATGCATTCACTATGTAACTATTGGTATTAGCTGGAACAACCATGGTCTCAGATGGCACCACCCACAACCCTTGCTATTTCATTATTGGCTGTGATAATATGACTATTAGGCCACTTGTCTCTCTCTTCCCATTGACTGATGGAAATTTGTCTTTATATCAACCTGGTTCTAGCAGTCAGAGCGGCTGTGGAAAGCTGTCTTAGAATTAGGCTCAGAATCAACACTATTTTGTGGCTTTGCATAGAAAACAGAAAGGTATAGACCTATAAATTCTATGAAATCACAATGCAAAGAAATAATGGCCTTATAGAGTCAAATGAAGAACTGAGTCATTTTGAGAAAGGATTCTTTAAAAATGAATGGTTCAATGTCTGCACAAAGATTTTGGTAGAGTTTTCTGTATGCCATTTCTGAAGTGTTCACTGAGGAAGACTGGCCCCTTGCGACACTCAAAGCACTTAAGGTCTCATAAAATCAGGGTTAAAGCCTTGGATGATTAGAGTTGATAATTCTAAATCCCAAATCGATTCTGATCATCTATCTTTATCTTCTTAGAAACCATTCACAATCTATCCAATATAATTACGCACAGGACTAACTACTTATTACAAAATCATTCCATTTAATTGAGTAATTTATATTCATTATTATCTTTACTAATGTCAGGTTCTTTACTCATATCACAATGGGTCAAATTTAGAAAAATGATATTCTTAAATAAAAATTTCAAGAAATATATTTTCATATTTGACAGTGTTTGCAGTCCCTAAATTCTATCTATCTATCTGTCTGTCTGTATGTCTGTCTATCTACCTACCTATCTATGAAAATCTGAGCTTTAAATAAAAAATATTACTAGGTTAACTTAAGTCTGTGTGTTTCATAAAATAGGAAGACAACTTTGTGGCTTATATGTCTCAAAATAACTTTCTCCGTTTTGTTTTTATGGCTCCTAGGAAGAGTAGTCAAGAAGGTACCATTTGAACTTAGCTCTATTAGTGATATAGGATGTTAAGTCAATGATTAGGGAGTGTGACAAAGTAATGAGATATACAAAATAGACAGGTTGTGGTGGTCAATCTGTAATCAAAGCAAAAAAAAAGAAGGCAAGTTTCTGCATATGAAAACTACTGAAACCATGGATATCACTCAGATATAGTTGAAAATATTTAGGAAGTGATAAATATTTTTCTCCAAGTTCTTAGGAAAAAAATCCAAGTGGATGACATACTGTAGTCAGTGTTTAGTGGAAGAAGAAATATAGATTATTCTGGAATTATCTGTTGAATGAAGAATTCATAGTCAAAATTGGCAGATGATAAATTGAGAGAAGATTATCCTGAGACGAAGAGAAGGTGGAATTTACAGTGTCAGAAACAAAAGGTGTCCATTAACAGCAAAAGGTAGATGTGGATTTCATTTAATGAAGTAAGAATTTCTAGGAGACTAGAGTATGCCCTTAAAAGAAAGTATCACAAGTTATTTTAGCTTGTGATGTCAACTCTGAGGAATCTGGATGAAAAGAGAAAATGTATTTAATTTTAAATCTTTACAATAAGTACACTGAACATTATAAATGTATTTATTATTATATTAATTATTATTATGGATATACTATTCAGATAGGTATTATCAGATAGGTATTAATGTGTAAAACCAGTTTATTTGAAGTATTTTTTCTATCTTATGCAATAGTTCTAGATTTATAAGACACTACATTAGAAACCATTCATTACTGAAAAATAATTTTATTTTCCCAGATGTTGTTGAAAGAGTCTCTAATACTCCTTAAAAGTATGTAATTTCGCTCAAATCTATCCAGCTTTCTTCAAAGCTCTGCAGTTAATGTGTGCCAATTTTATTAAGCTGCAATTTATAGATACTTAACCAAATATTTACAGCTATCTGTGAAGTGACCCCCCCCCCCTTATTTGGGTGGAAACTGCTATGAAAACAAGTAGATTTCGAATTAGCACATGGTCTTACTGGAAACTTATGAGCTTGCACAGTTGCAAGATAGGTGAGATAATCTCATGCCAGACACTACCTGGATGACCGTGTATCAGAGACATGATAGCCCAGAGAACCAGGATAAAACGAAAAAAAAAAAAAAAAAAAAAAAGGTGCTTAGCTCAGTAGTCATCAGAAGCGCCATGCAGCAACTAATGGGAACAGAGCCAGAGACCCACAGCCATACACTAGGCAGAGCCACGAAACTCTGCAGAAGAGAAGGAGGAAGGATTGTAGGAGCCAGAGGGGTTCAGGTCACCACGAGAACTTGGTCCACAGTATAAACTAAGCAGGACTCATAGAGACTGAAGCAACAAACATGGACTGACATAGGTCCTCTGCATCTAAGTCATGGTTGTGTAGCTTGGTGTTCTTGTGGTACTCCCAACAGTGGGAGTGTGTGGGAGTATCACTGACTGTTTTGCCTGTGCTTGGGACCCTTTTCCTCCTACTTGGTTGCCTTACCAGCCTTGATATGAGGGTTTGTGCCTTGTCTTATTGTATCTTATTATGCCGTGTTTGGTTGAGATCCCTGGGAGTCCTGCTCTTTTTTCAGAAGGGAAATGGAGGAGGAGTGGATCTGGGGAACAGGAGATATGGGGGAGTAGATTGAGGAGATATGTGGTCAAGATGTCATGTATGAGAGAAGATTTTTTTTTTTAAATGTTAACATTCTTACTTAGAAATGCAAATAAAACTATATATTAAAAAATACTTTGATTTGCCCCAGTGTGTATAGAATTAAGAAATGAAGGCCTTGATTTAATCCTTAATCCGGTGTAGAACAAATGAGTGTGGGGCATTGCAAACCCTCAAACAGTGACTATGTATTGCCTATTTAGCAGACTTTGGTCCTATCAACTTTCATACAGTGTATCTCTTATCATCTCCATTTCTATGGAGAACCTTTTTAAATACACAATGGGATGGAACTACTGAAGGCTTAGGAAATATAATTCACTCTGTTTGGTTAAAATTTAAAAAAAAAATAAGTTTTCTCGAACATTTCAGCTGTTGGTAACATTTCTTAAATATTTGTATTTAAAAAAGCATTGAAAGCATTAAATCATTACCTCCAGATGACAAATTCTTTTTGCAGTTTCATCAGGTCTAATTGCTTCCCATACACATATTTTAATTGTTAATCTATCACCCTTCTATCTGTCATTATGAATAATATGCAGAAATCAACAGCACAAAGCACTAATTAGTGAAAATGTAAGTGAAATATTTTCATTGTATGAACATCATTAGCATGAAAGACTTTCAAGAGTGTTTTTGTCTGTGAAGTAGACAACTCAGGTAACTATAATGAAAACTGTAAAGAAAAAAATGACGTTCATGTATTTGTGCAGTCTATTTTTTTTTTTTTTTTTTGGTTTTCTTACATCCCTATCAAATAGCATTTGAAGACATGACAAAGAGCAAGGCAGCCCTTGTTCGGGAACAGCTCACAGTGAGTTACTTGGAGGCCTCTAAGTGCTTACTCATTCTACTGAATAAAGTAAGATGAACCTGCACAAGACATGTTTCCTGAATTTGGTCCCTGATATATCCAAAGCTAGAAGTCTTCCTATTCAGTTGCTAGGTTATATAATGACCAAATGTACCCAGGATAAAGGACTTATTTTAATTAAAAACTGTTTGAATGACTCCTATGTTAATATTTATAGAATAAACATAAAGACTTCTCTGAAGACGGCAAGACTTTACTTAATTTGGCCCCTAGGTCTCTCTTTGACCTCATCTTCTCCCACACCTCTGTTATTTCCTCTGCTCGTGTGTCACGAGCTTTTAAAATTCTTCACAGTTACCAAATGAATTCTGACTGGAATGTTCTTCTTGCAGGCATTTGCATACAAACTCCACTCATTCTTTTAGGTTTTCTGCATAAATGTCATCTCCTCTATTTTTTTTATGTGATACAGAATTAACATTATCTTGGTTACTTATTTCTTATCACAATATACAGTTATTGTATAATGTACCCACTACCTACTTATTATATAAAATATCCACTACCTAAATGCTTGGGAGTACTCCAGACAGATATAATGTTTATTGCAATACAGACCTCTCATTTACCAAAAGTACCATAATACCACAGTATGAGGCATTCATTGTTTCATTGTGCATAACAGACATTATTGGCTGCATAACAGTTCCTGGGTAATCAGAAAAGGTGAGGAAGGAACTGGTAGTGATTGGCATGTGCCATATGGATAGTGGATTTCATGTTGTCATACATTTAGGGAACACTTGAACAATACTCAAGCACTGGGATAAGATGCATGTTTGTAAACACAGGGGAGGTCTGTGTTCCACAAAATAGTGTCACAGACTAGATATACCAGTCCAGATGTACTTACAACTGTAATAATTTTATGATGTCTTCTCCTAAGAGTTTTCACCTCTAAAATTGTCTTAGCAACATGAAAATCTGAACTTTAATACAATTGTTCAAGTTTCATTAGCAATTTTCATCCATTAGCAATTTTCTTTATATTTGATTTTAGGTTCCCAGTTATTTGAATGTTAACTTGTAAAGATTAGGCTTGGTACATTAGATGATGCTAGAAAAGCATGAGCAAATAATATAAACCAGTATTTGTTTAGCAGATGTCCTTTTAATATATTATTTTTTCCATGAGTTGTATCTATTCACTTGGAACATTTCCTAAGTTCAATAACAGCTTTTATAATTCCCCTAGCTATTTGTTTTTTCTTGAATTATGGAAAATTTAACAAAAATGTTTTAATTTGCAAATTCTCAACAACTAACTGTAGGAGGAGAAGCCTTTTAAGACGATATAGGCATACAAGGACTGAATATTATAATAATGTATGAATTACATTGAAAAGATAGTCTTGTTATAGACAAAATGAAAAATTTTCAGAACAGTGTGGTGGCACATGCTTCTAAAAGCATTTAGGAGGTAGAAGTAGGAGAACTTGGAGCTCAAGGCCAGCCACAGCTGCTTGCAAGATTACCCTCACCTTAGGCTTTGTAAAGCCAAGACTGAAATACAAGAAACGAAACCCTAACATTCCAGCACAATTTTATTTTTATGTTAAGTGAAATTATACCAAATATTTAAATGAGTCCCTGGTTATCTTATATGTTTCCATTACATAACGAACTATATTGTACACAAGCAATGACCTCAGACTGGCCATCAGCAGATGTTTTTTTTTTTTTCTACCTATTGTATTACTTTTTATTGAAAAACACCTTGCACTTAGGATGGCTGTTTTCTGAGTTTTGCCATACACTTTAATGTTAAATGTTGAATTACTTTTTACCTGCAAGTAATGTCTTTCCCCACATGGGAACAATGATGATAAAAAGATGACATACCACATGAAGTAAGTGTCTTTTGACTTTCAAGTATCTTCCTGCTATTTTGGGGGCATGACTTTACCAAAGTTACCCAGTAAACTGTAATCTATCAAATATAACTAGTCTGTTTCCTAAAGCCATATGAGATGGTGAATAGAATCAAGAGATTTCTACTTGTAAAATTCATTTCTAATCTTAAGAGATTTGTTTGGTTGTGTGCCCATAAAAATATTTTTTAATGTACCATTTGTCCATTAATTTCCTTTTGTCAATGATATTTATTATAAATAGTGTTTTAAACTACATACTGTTTCAAAATTATTTAACAGTGAATATTTTGTTTGTTCTTTGCAACAGTCTGCTCTTGGGTGAGCAGTGTACTGTTTTTGAGGGCACACAATTATTTCAACTCTAGGGTCATGCCTATGCTTCCAGGGATAATATCATATGGCTGAAAGGTTACTGTTGAGCATGTTGCTCAGTGACAGAGTCTTCTGAATATTTTAACTAAAAAAAGAGAGAAGAAGATTTGGTAGAATTTAGTCTAGGATCTATTGGTGACTATAATATGTTTTATGTATAATAATGAGGGGATCTTTTCATTTGTGTTACTCTAAAACAATTAAATTTTGATATGAAACTCTAACATATAATACTAACTTTATAACTCATAAATAAAATGTTTTTGTTGTTTATATGAGACTGTTTCTACTATTGTTGCTCTCAGGTCAAAATGTTTAATAGGAAACTCAGCCAATGTACTGTTAGCACAGATAATTTTTGAGTTTGTTATACCTAGAGGAATAAGAAATTCTATGATCATATTAAAATATGTTGAATTCAAAAGTAGCATTGATATTCAGTTGCTTTTAAGTCTCATGTTACATGAAAGAGGGTATATCACTTAATGTATAAATAGTATATAGTACTGAATTGATGGAAGTAAAACAGGTGTATCAGTAACTACCTAAAATATTATTAATATGTAAATGAAGCATTTAATGTAATTTAGTGTTTATTTTACTTTCCATTTTCAAGGCAAGAATTATCTGAAGAATATAATTTAAATATTGCTTGTTACCTTTATTGTAAAGACACAGAAACTTAGTGTCTCAGTGCTCTGATTTTCCATTCATACCACTCATACGTGAATCGTCAAGGACATTTGGATTATATTACTTAGTGACTCATTATCTGTATGTTTACACATTTAATACGTTAGGGCACATGTAATAAAATATTTTACAATAAATTGAAATGAAAATAAGCCAGGATTTTATAACAAAATACCTAGTAGGTAATAATAACTATAACATTTGTTATATTTGGCAAGAGTTATTTCTGAATTTGTAATGAATTTTAGAATCTCTAACAATGGATAGTGCTGCCTATATTCATAACGGTCCAAATGTATATCAGGCTTGATGTATGTTTTATATATTAGACAGCAAACCTGAATTGCTGGTAACTCTGTTGCTTAAAAGGACACTTGTCACTAAGCCCATATAAGAATGAGTGTCTGAAACAGAAGGACAATAGCGTAATATGTTTTAGATGACATCTATTGTGGACTGCAAATATTCCCTCCAAGATAATATCTTAAAACACTGATTCTTAATGTGTTCTAGCAAGTGGAAGATTTGAATGTAATTACCTTATAATTCAGGAACCTTCATGAATGAGATCACCACCCTGTTGACAGGTGTACAGAGAGCCTTGTTGCTTTCTTTTTAATATAAGACTCTGAAGAAAAATCCACAATTATCTGTCTAAAAAAGGAGGATCTTAGTGAATCTGGACCATGCTAAAGCTTTTATCAGACACCTAGGCTTCAAGGAAAAAAAAAAACACAGCAATTCTGTTGCTCATGACCAGTGCAAGCCATGGTCTATTTTTATATCAGCCTGGGCCTCAGCCAGCGTCACCAAAACAAGCACTAGTATCCATCTTTAGAAAGCAATTTCTTTCTATTCTTCTGATTTCACTCAAAAATGGCTCTGGCCGGGCGGTGGTGGCGCACGCCTTTAATCCCAGCACTCGGGAGGCAGAGCCAGGCGGATCTCTGTGAGTTCGAGGCCAGCCTGGGCTACCAAGTGAGTTCCAGGAAAGGCGCAAAGCTACACAGAGAAACCCTGTCTCGAAAAACCAAAAAAAAAAAAAAAAAATGGCTCTGACTTTTAATCCTTTAGAACATCCATTTTCTTCTGAGTCACATAGTTGTATCACAGTGATGAAATAGAGTTAGGGTCGATCACACTATACATTGATAAAAATTGCACTTCTGAAAGCAACAATAAGGTAAACAGTAGCCTTGAATTAAAGGATATATACTATGTGTGGTGATCATTCCAAAGCTGTTCTCTGTTGTGTTTTCAAACAGTGCATCATCAAGACTCTCATCCTCCATAATTATCTGGTCTGCAAAGAACTACCAAAGTCAAAAAATCACATTAAAATTAGATTTCAGGAAAAAATGAATTTAATTATAGTGTTTGATTTTTCCATTATTTTAGTTTTGGTTGCTTTTTAATTAAACATGATATTTGGTTATGTAATTAATAAAGTATTTGGAGAAACATATCTCTTCCAAAGCTTATGTTTCTTAAAAGTAAAAGCATATGCAATTTAACATAATACTGTGTCCAAATAAGTACAACTTGCAATGAATTAGTAATGGCATTTATTTCATGAAAATTCAAGGACATGAATAAATGCTTAAAGTAGATTTTGTTGTAATCAATGAGTATAAAGTGGTAAAACTGGAATATTGTTTAGTAGCCTTGAAGAGAAATAAATCTTAGATGTGTTTATTAAATCTGAACAAAGCAAAATTCAATTCAAAATTTTCCTTATCCATTATCCTTTTTTGTTTAACTTTAGAGACTGGATATTATTACAAAGATAACAGTACTAACATTGTAATATTTGCATATGCATATGTAACTGCTTCATTTGTTTTTAACAAATTGAAGCTACTACCTTCATAAATAAAAAGATTTTAATAGAAAAAAACAATTATTAAAATTATCCTTAGACTCTTCTCTTTAATCAAGATTTTGATAATATTTTTTTTGGAACAGAGTGAAAACAGAGAATTTAATTTAACCTTTTCCTTAAATGTAAGAAAAAAATTGCCATTATTGTAATTAAACTAGTTTTTTCTTTTCCATGTTCATGGCACAAAAATACTACTTATATCCTATTATTTTAAATATTATGTACAGCTCATTCAAAATTACTTAAGTATTAAACTACAGTGATCCTTTTGTGAGTATTTTAATTTTTTTCTTTGATAAATAATATACCAACTGAAAAATCTCCTTAAATTTTTAATATTAATATAATTTTAAGTTTACGTGTGTGGGTGTTTTGCCTGTATATATCTTTCACACGGGCTTTCCTGTTACTGATGGAGACTGGAAGGTGGCTTCAGACATATTGAAACCTTGGTTATAGTCAGCAGTGAGCCACCATGTGACTCCAGGTTCACTGCAAGAAGAGCTAATGCTCTTAACTACTGCGTCATCTCTCCAGCCACCTGACTGAATTCTTAGAAATTATTAGAGCTAGTAGATTTGGTTCAAAAATTTTCAACATATAATATAAACTCACATACTACATCTTAGAAGAGAATTGGCAGACAAATGAGTGACAAGTATATGACATAATGTGAGTAAAGTTGGGCTCATATAAGATGGCTCAGCAGGTAACGCTTGCTGCCAAGCTTGATGACCTAGGTTAAGTCCCCAGAACTCATACAATGATAGACAGAACCCATGTTCTCAAGTGACCTGTTGACATTTACCTTGGTGTAAGCACCCACACAGAGACCAAGAATAAATAAAAGTTACAAAAATTAAATAAAGAAATAGTTTCTTTAAAACCTGTAACCAGGTTTGGATGTTTCTGACACTCACGTACTTAGAGACTGAAACACTAACACGACTTAAAGCAAATTTAAAGCATCTATGGAGTGTTTTTTTTTTTTTAAGTGTAATCAAGATATGTGTGCTCTTTTTAATTCTTTGGCTTATATAATACTTTATAAGGCTGTGATAATAAAGAATCCCAAGTGAATGAATGTCATGTGGACCACTATGAGAAGATTGCTTTCTGATACTTTCCTAATGTTATGGCCTCATATCTTAACATTATGCCTTGGTGTGGGTAATAGTTTTCTCAACTGCCAGATTGAAAACAATGATTGTAATCAGCTCTCCATATATAACCTTTAATGAGCATACCGTGGCAATCCACTGAGATTAAGTAGGGATTAAAAATTGTTGTTTTCTTGTACTCTATAGCAATAAAGTGATGTATCTGCATGGCCTGACAAGAAATAAAAAAGCAGAGCTACTTATTATCTGAAGGGTTCCATTTGTCTTTTCTTTTTAAACCAATGGTGTTACCACAGCATCAGTCAGACAGAGACACTGTTCAAAAGAGCAAAAGACAAAAGGATATCAAAAACAGGAAAAAAGAAAATAAAACAGAATTTTCTTATTTCCAGCCACATTTGTTAAACAACTTTTCAACTTAAGGTATGATTTTACAAATCCTTTTGTTTAAATCACTCTTGTATAGGAAGAAATAAGCATGTAAGTAAACACAGCAGAGGAATTTTAAACAAACAGCAAGACAAAGTTAGTCTTTTACTAATATAGAAAACCATGGGTTGGCCTGAGAAACTAACATGAATGTCAGTATAAAAATCAGTGAGTTTCAGACAAAAATCAAAAATGTTTTAAGAAGAGCTGAGTAACATATTTTAGGTGGCAGTATTCTCCACAAAGAAATGTCCTGTATTTGTAACACATGCATTGCATTCTATTTACTGTATAAAACATCTTATTCTTCCGAGTTGACTTCTACTAGTGAAAAGAGACCAAAAGCTGTGTGATTGACATCAGCCATGTATTTCTGTGTCACTGGATCAGCAAGGGCATGGGAATAAGCAATTGTGATATACATGGAAGAGTTTTCTTAAATAGCAATTCCTTTTACATGATCAAAAGACAAGAGGTTTTTTCTCCTACTATGGACTTATTTATATTTAATTCATTATTGTGTATCTGTGTATGTGTATCCATATATAGGTATGTGTATATGATTGTTGGTGCCACAGAGACCAGAGAATCCTCAGGAACAGGGGCTGCAAGTTGTTGTCTCCTTGATGTGGTCCTGAGAACTGAACTTGGGACTTATACAAGAGTAGTGTGTGCTCTTAGACACTCCGTCATCTCTCCAGACCTGTGATTTTCAACTGAATATAGAATAAAGCATACACACAGATACAGGCTCACACACACCACAGACACATGCACACATGTATGTACTTTTCACAGAGCTTGAAAATAGAATCTAAAAAGTAGAGCTACAACTATAGAAGTAATTTATTCAACACACAGATATACTTATATATATATATGTAATCTTTGTGTAATATATATATATATATATATATAATATGTGTGTGTGTGTGTGTGTGTATTACACAAAAATTAGCCTTAAGAAGAAAAGAAGGTATTACTCAATAAGCTTATGAAGTTTTCCTCTAATTTGAAGTGTTTGGAAGATAAAACACAAGCTATCTGCAACTAAGAGATCTTAAAAAGCTGGTCAGTGGGAATCCATGCCACAACCATGTCTTCTGTTCTGACAATATTAATAATTCTGTCTCAGACATATAGACTGTAAAAACCCAGGTTACAGAAAAATGAAGTAAGGGACACTTTTAAAAAATGAAAATGTGCTCCTTGTTTTGAAAATATATACTAGGGAGTTGTTGGTTGATAAACCTACAAAGAATGGCTCCTAATATCTTACTATAACAGCTAATATGAAAGAAGAGGAGCGATGTATTTATGTTCCTCGTGTACTATGTAATGAGAGGGTATTAATAACTGCTATTTATCATCAAAATGTTGGATCACTAAAATCCAGGAAATGAAACTTTAAAAAAAGTGGAAGTAAATTAAACTGTCCATTTCTTCACAGAGTGGTGTTAAAACTCTCCAGTGTTCAGTACTCTCTTGTCTTTGTGTTGTATTGATCTGTGTGAGGAACCTTATACCTTCACACCTTTGTCCTGCAACTTTGCTGTTTATTGTGAGTTTGTTTTTGCTTTTGTTTTGTCAAGTTTACATTCTACTTTCTTTATAAAAGAGAAGAAAGGAAATGCTGAACCTGTTTGCTCTATCAGGCAGTTTTAGTAATAGATGTAATTAACATCTTCAATGAAATATATGGAGCATGCTATCAGTTGCATTATGATCTTATTTAGTAGTCTAAGAATAAATGGCAAGGTCTCCCCGATGTGGAGTCAGCAGAGTCTGGTACATTCAGTTGAGGCAGATCCAAGCTCCTCCCCCTGCACCAACGCTGTGCAAGGTGTCCCAGCATAGGCTCTAGGCTTCAAAAAGCCCGCTCCTGCACCAGGGATGGATCCCCATCCCACTGCCTGGGGGCCCTCTAAACAGTTCAAGCTAAACAACTGTTTCACCTATCCAGAGGTCCTAGTCCAGTCCCATGGGGGCTCCACAGCTATTGGTCCACAGTTCATGAGTTTCCACTAGTTTGGCTGGCCATCTCTGTACGTTTTCCCATCATAATCTCGATATCCCTTGCTCATAGAATCCCTTCTCTCTAGGAGAAGGCTGGTGGGATGCGGGAGAAGGGAGCAGAGGGGAATCTGTGGTTGGTATGTAAAATAAATAGAAAATTTCTTAATAATAAAAATAAAATAAAATAAGAAAATAAATACATCACGGGATTTTCAAGTACTGGCTGATGAATGCCTGCTTGAGTTTTAAGGTGTGAAAGAAACTCACTTTTTAAAAATTTCAGGAGACTATTTACTATTTATAAATTAATGACAGTGTTAATAAAGTATGATGAGACTTTAATCCATTTCTTAACAAGAAAGAATAAAATTGGCTTACATATAAAGAAACAATATCAACAATTTTAGACACAAACATCAGTTTAGTGATACAGAGACCCAACCTCTTTGCTTACAAAACTTCATAAGTATTCTGATAAAAATACTCTCACATTTTCCTCCCAAATAGTTAACTTCCGTGCAGTGGGTTCTCTTTTCTTGTCTGTCAACACTGTTATTAACAGAAAGATATGGTATATGCCTAGGATTTTCCAATTCCCTTCAGTGGGGAATCAGTTTGAGACTGAAGAAAGAGGGCATTCAAGTCCTTTGCAACCTGTCACCGTCTGAGCGTTATTAACTTCAACCTTCTCCCCTCTTTTGAAATTTGACACTGATTTGTCCTATATTTCCCAGAGGCCTTTGTATGCAATTAGCCATCAGATTCACTGGGTAATTACTTCATTTTTCATGTAAAATGCACTTGATTTATTATATGCCTAGGAAGAAATGGCAGAGATAGGTCAACAGCAGTTAGAGGAGATTAAAGGAGATCTTCTGTTTAACTGTGGAAGCAATCAATCCCCTTAAGACTACTAGAGAAGAGTGCGAAGGGTGTCACTCAAACTATAACAGAGGCTTTTGAAATGAAGTTGACATTACTTTGAAAAATAAGGGTAATTAGAGAACACACTTTTTTAAAAAAAAATTTCCTTACAAACTTGGGTAAAGTAGATTGAACAATTCAAGAAAAAAATAAGTTTTATGTGTCAGTAAGGTTTTTGGTAGTCTTACAAACTGAATATCAGTAGAGTATTCAAAAATGAGATCTTTGTCATAATACCCCTGCTTCTCCCTTTAAGAGAATCTTGTCAGCAATTGTGTTGATAAAATAATATCTTTCTAAGTGGACTTTTTTATGGGTAGGTTGCTCTGATGTAAAGTAACGGATATTTTATGCACTAGTACCTGCAGTATATCAGCATGGAATTGAAAAAAAAATTTAGGAACCAGTCCTGATGTGAGATTTCTCCATGCAACTTTACAGAAACCATACAATGGGTGCATTTTCTTTGAAAGTGTCTACATAATCATTTTCTAGAAAGTATAGGTATCTACACCAATGTTTTATAGGAAGAAAATAGTTTCTTTGCAGTTTTAAAGACACTATTGTGAAATAACATTGTTTCACCTCCAAAACAAATGTTTCCTTTTGACCAAGTGCTCATATTTTATGTGCAGTCTAGTAGTTGATGTTTTTCCTGAAAATTACACTCCAGATGCCTGGGAAAGCACATTAGCAAGATGCTAGCACTTTGACTCAGTTTGTACAATTACACTATCATTGGGAGCTTCCTCAAAGAGAAGTTTCTTCTGTGGGACTGGCAACTGAGGAGAGGATAATTGAGTGACCTTAGCTGCTGAGGAGGAATGCCAAGTCAGTAATAGAAGCCTCCCCTGTGAAGGGGCCTGCTGAGAGTTTTCATTGCCCAATAGCACAACACAGAAGTAGGTCTTTCAGAAATTATCCAGCTAGCTCACAGGGACTACAGTTTTACTTCATCAGCCATGTTGTTTCTGTACTTCTAATGCTGGTCATCTGAGAAATGTTGTAAATAGTTGTGAAAATAAATTCATTTCTTCCCCTCATTGTCATTTCTTATAACATTATACTCAATGTTATTCATGTGACTTTATTTTCTTCTGTCTTTTTTTGTCTTGTTTCTTCTCTCTTTAGGAATCACCACATATTTAATAACCCAAACCAGACATTTTAATTTTATTCATTTAATATGTATTCAGAGATACATTGTTTATATATACAGAAGTAAAGTTTTCATACCTAATAATTTTTCTTTAATAAATAACCTTGTGTTTCACATTTTAAAAAATCTTTACTTTAACACTTAGTGAATGCACATCATTGTGGAAGACAATGGGATGTTTGATATGGTTTTTACATTACTTGTTCATCAACTGAGCATATTTCAGTTACTCACTTATTTCAAAGATACTTCTTTTCATTGTCATGAGAACACTCAAAACCCTTCATTTTGTGTTAATAAATTTTGTTGCTCGACAACTTCATACATGCATGAAAAATCTTTAGTTCTTTCCTCCAGGGCAACTTGTCTCTTTCCTGCCTCCGCTATGGCCTCCTTTTCCCCTTACAATTTTATTTCCCATATTTACTAGTTTCTGTTTGAATTAATTGATTCACATTGAATTGTTTATATGTTTAGGTCACTGGTTCTAAATATTATTAAAAACAGAAGAGCCTGAATGATCCTTGTAAACTATTGAACTTATTATTCTCACCATCATACCCATTACTTAATCTTAAAATTAAAAGGCCAATAAGATTCACAAATTTTATTCTACGTATTAGAAATATGCACAAATAGGGTCTCACTAGCATCCCCTGATGTATCTAAAATAAAAGGGATGGAATAAATAAACGCAGGGAGGAAGAAAATAATTGCTTAAATTTCAGAGTAGTATGAACAATTTATATCACATACACAAAATATTGAATTCAAAGAGAAATGACAGTACCACTTTTTTAATTTAAAAAAGATACAAAATTAAAATATTTGCGAATAGAGTTTTTTCTTCATTTCCTTTGTATCTTTGTTTATTCTTTTTAAACAAAATAGTGTCTCTCTATATTTTACCATGATATTTACATCGAGTAAACTGTGTATGCTTATAAAATAGGGAAGTAAATGATAGTGGTAGCTGTATGAATGCTTTAATAAACTATGGACATCCCGTGGGTTTTATCTTGTGATAAATTTAATGCTGAAGATTTATGTTTTAATAGTCACTTAAAATAAAAAGATTTTTTTTATTCAAAGGATCTCTCTTTTAAGTTTAGAGTACAAATAGATGCTTTTGTTGAGAATAAACATTTGATATTAATTTAAATCTCTAAGTATTCATTGAATGAAAGATTATATCATAGCGAATTAACAAGTAGTTTTACTGTGTGTGTATGTGTGTCAGAGAGAGAGAGAGAGAAAGAGAGAGAGAGAGAGAGAGAGAGAGAGAGAGAGAGAGAGAGAGAGAGAGAGAGTTTAGCCTTTCACAGGTAAACTAATACACATAATTAAAATATGTGCTGATTTTAGGTATTTCAATTTATAATATTTCTGAACCTTGAGCTTTCTACTTCTGAAGAATCTTCATTCTGGCAAAATCATTAATAACTTGGTGTGTGTGTGTGTGTGTATGTGTGTGTGTGTGTGTGTGTACAGGCACATTACTCTATTCCATCTTTTAATAGCAGCACAGGGTCACAGTGCCTTTACACAGCATTTTTAATTCAAACCCCAGGTGTTCTTCCTTTGTGCTTGCACAGTTCATAATGAAAATAAATAATATTACTCCTTCTCTAAAGGACTCACAGTGGAAAGGCTCTAGTTGTTGAAGACTCTTCCTTCTTTTTGATAGAAATAAAGAACTGACTTCATATATCTTAACATTCCTCAGCAATAGTCACTTCAAAACTTGTTCTTCAACCCTGACGAAACAACAAGGAACAGTGTGGTGACAACCTCTTCCGGGGAAATGTCAGAACAATGCCCAATTAACTGGTACAGAAAGCACTGTAAGGAGAAAAACTCTGCAGTTGAGACGTATGTGGACAGAAAGATTCAGGTGTTGCTTGGAGCTGGTGCTTAAATAATATCTTGTGTGGGCTGCAGATGAGGACAAAGTTAAGAATAACACAGCTTCAGCTTAGACCAGAAGGTGAACACTGGAGACTGTAAGAGAAGACAGCAATCTCTATTTTTGGCATGCTGGTTTTGAAGTGTCTTTGGAGAACAAAGATAAAATGTCTGAGGTTTGAAGGATTATGTATTGTGTGCAGAAGCCAAATTGGAACAGCTTGAATCTTAAAAGAGAGGTAAACAGAATCATTGGATGTTTTAAGGGAAACTGGCTTAGTAAGAAATGAGTGAGTGGGCTGAAAAATGAAGTCTGCCTGCTCTATTTGCTTTTGCTTTGTTTGAAAACAAAGCAGAACAACACACACACAAACACACACACACACACACACACACACACACACACACACACACACACAAAGTAAAATAAAATGAAATAAAACCCAGTAAGGTTTAAAGAAGTGGATATGGTGAAAATGACAGAGAGGGGGAGGGGGGAAACACAGGTGAAGGGCATAAGATGTATGAGAATATGGAAAATGTGTTATTTTGAACCCACAAAACCAGAATCGATTAGAGAAGAATTCAAAGGAACTTTAAAGTTACAATAAATCCAGGAATAACTTATTGATGATATCTCTTCTCAAGAATCTCTGCACCCTTTGGGAAGGAGGAGAGACCCTGATTATTTAAAGAAAGCAGGCAGTTT
This sequence comes from Peromyscus eremicus, assembly GCF_949786415.1. NCBI lineage: Eukaryota > Metazoa > Chordata > Mammalia > Rodentia > Cricetidae > Peromyscus > Peromyscus eremicus. Next base: position 30,267,293 of record NC_081425.1, read on the forward strand.
AGTCAATGTTGAAGAGAAAGGAAAGAATGCTGCCCAAGCAGCAAAACCACGGTCTAGGAGAATTCACCTACAATTAAGTGCTCAAATTCACAGTAACACCAGTCCAGGATCCTGACAACTTTCTCATGACTTTCACACACACACACACACACACACACACACACACACACACACACACACAGGAGATTTCAAATAGAAATTGTCTCATTAGCCCTTGCTTTACATCTAGTATCCACTTATGAGTGAGTACATACAATGTTTGTCTTTCGGAGTCTGGGTTACCTCACTTAGGATGATATTTTCTAGTTCCATCCATTTGCCTGCAAATTTCATAATGCCATTGTTTTTTTTACTGCTAAGTAGTTCTCCATTGTGTATATACACTGTATTTTCTTTATTCATTCTTCGGTTGAGGGACATCTAGGTTGCTTCCAGGTTCTGGTTACTACGAATTTACACCAGCTTGCTTCTTAAGTCCATTTGACTGGAAAGACTTTTCCCAGCCCTTTATTCTGATGTAGTGTCTGTCTTTGAGGTTGACTAGAAAACCAGGAGGACCCTAAGAAGGACATAGGGATCACCTTGGGAAGAAGAAACAGAAGAGATTTCCATGAGAAAACTGGGGATGGGAGGGGACACTAGAGGGGAAGGGATGAGGAATGAGAACACGAGGGAATGGGATGATCAAGCTGGGGGAGAGATGGAGTGGGAGAACCATGAAAGGGATATTTCTTTTTTATATTTTTTTATTTAAAAATCCTTTCTTTTTGCATACCAATCCATGTTCCCACTCCCTCGTCTTCTCCTGCTCACCCCCTACTTGCCCCCAACCTACCCCCATCCCCCCCTCATAGAGGGTAAGGCCTCCCTTGGGAGAACTCACCCTTTTGGAGGAGAGGATGAGAGGTGAGGTGTGTGGGGGAGAGGGGGAGTTTGGTGGGTGAGGGGAGAGCGGGAGTAAGGATTAGAGGGGGGTATGTGGTTGGTATGTAAAATGAATATTTTTTTTAAATAAAAAAGAAATTTATCCTAATGGAAAGTGAACTAGCAGAGTAGGAAAAGACAGACTGTTCAAGAAATTAGAGGTGTCTGCATGCTTTGGATTAAAATTCCACATATATATTTATTTTATAAAGTTTAAGTCTCTAGATTTTATTACCTATAATATATCAGTGTAAAACATATTAGGTTCTGTTTTATTTGTTAGAAACTCAGTCTAAGCACTTTGGGATTTTCATTTCCCACAGGAGGACCCAGTTAACTGGGGGTGTTGTGCCCCTCACATTTACTTTTATTTTTCTCTCTCTGGGCTCTTTTTTAATAGCTCTGCAATTTCATATTTCGCTACACGATTTTACAGATCTAAATAATATCACTATTAATATTCTCTGTTAGCTGAAGAGTGAAATAGATCTTGAAATTTCTCACATTTTCTTGTTCATTCTTTCAAATATTTTTTTAAATTTTTTTTGGCTTATTTTGCTTTTCCTGTACTTTTGTTAATGGCATTACACACTAATGGTTTTCTGTGTGGTATTTCTACATGGGTATACAGTACACCAGATCAAATCAAAGCTCCCTTTAGTGACACACTTTTTATAATACCTTCCAAAGCTCCAGTAATTACTGTTTTAATATCTTTAAGTTTCCAGGTAAGAAATCAGACGTACACTATCCTCCAGGTTCATCTTGGCTTCAAAGACAGAGTTTTATTTTTCTGAAGGGAGAGTAATGTTCCACTGTTTGTATTGCACACACACACACATATACAAATACATTATAACTTCTTTATCTATTCATGGCCTTCACAGACATGTTGATTTATTTTAAATCTTAAGCACTATGAATAATTCAGTAATACATATTACTTTCTCTTTCTTGTACTGTAAATACATATACAATCTCTTTCTTATTCTGATGGCATTCACCCTGCAGAGCTCCCCAAACACAGATAGTTAATTTAGAGGGACACCCCACACCACCCTGCATAATCTGTATTATTCTAAACTATACTGTGTAAATTCCTTTTATTCTACATCATCCTAGTTATTTTTATTTATTTAACCTCTCTTGATGTTTGTAATTCTAACTTGAGTGAGACGATATTTTCCCAAGGGCTAATGATATCAAGCAATTTCACCTATTTGTCTTCATTTCCAGTTCTGCTTTTGAAAGTGATATCTACTCTTATGATTTACTCATTTTAAGTTAGATATTTAGTCTTTCGTATGAAAATTTTTAAATCTTTGTGTGTTCTGGATATTAATTTTTCACATGAACATTTACAAAGTATCTCCAATTCTATATTCCATGTCTCTCTCCTATTGACTTTTCCATAGTGTAGAGTTTTAACTTGTTAGAGAATCTCATTTGTATATTTTGGCTTTTGTTTCTCAAATTTTTTAAATACAATAATCTTGGTTGTTGTTCTGGAATTAACTACAAATGTTCCGAAGCACTGTGTTCAAAAGGAAGTGTCATCTCCTGTGACAGAGTAAAGACCGACATTGAATGAATGTAATGAAAAAAGTCTGAAAGGTTTGATACAGCTGGAATTCTTATCAACAATAAGTAACCATTTTATGTGATCACTAAACATTAGAGATTTACACACGGGATACTTTTGATTAATTTTAGTTATTTGCTTTTTATTTAATAACAGTTCTTATGAACATCATGATAAAGTAGTTTGTGAGTTCACCTTAGTATCAAAAATTATGAAATCATTAAAGTACATACCTACTATTTATTTATTCATTTCTCTCCACTTTCCATTTGGGATCTGAATATCAAAAGAAATGAATCATCATTTACTATGACTCTCTACTTAGTTATGCTGACCTCATTCACATGACTGTGAGCAGCAATGGAGGCAGTGTTGATGGAGCCTGGACTTATATCAGGATATGTATCCAATTTCAAAACTGTCAAAACATTTGGTTAGGTACATTATTTTAAGCTTAAATGTCCTTCAAGTATTTTATCTTATAAAAACATGATACACTGGGCCTGGAGTGATCACTCAACAGGTAAGAGTGCCTATTGTATTTGCCTCTGCAATTTGCTTTCCCATCACCCACGCAGTGGCCTCCAAGTGCCTGAAACTTCAGTTCCAGGCTTTCCTATGCCCTCTTATCACAACTTCAAGCATCGGCATACACATGGTGCACATAAAAACAGACAAGATTAAATACCCTGACAAAAGCAGCTTATGGGGAGGAGGGTATTTTAGCTTACAATTTCAGGGAAGTCATAGTGGCAGCTTTTGACACAGCTAGTCACTCCATAGTCAAGAACAGAGAGCTGAATGCATGCGTAACTGTACTCATCTACTTTTTCTCTTCTTAAAGAGTTCAGGATTCTTTGTATGGCTGCTCAAAACTGCCTATAACTCCTGATCCTGGAGATCTGATATCTTCTTCTGGCATACTAGGGCACCTAGCTACATGTAGTGCACACACACACACATACACACACACACACACACACACATACACACACACACACACAATTAAATTAAAATAAACAAACTACCTGAATAATAAATACTAGGTTTTTATAACAGTTCTCTTCTTTTTAATGTTTTCTTTTCATTCTTTCATATGCAACTATAACTATAAAAACAAAATTCCTACTTTCTTATTTTAGGACTGTTTATAGTCTTTACAAGTGAAAAAAAATCCCCCATTTGTTCTCATTCAGTTCATAATAACAGACCACAAGCACCTATGAACATCACTGAACACTAGAAGAGATTGGAATCTAAGTAAATGGCAATTAAGCAACAGGAAATGTTTTTGCATATTCAGAGATTCTGTATTGAATATGATCATGTGGTCATTTAACCTAAAATAAGAAACTAACAATACTCCCAAGGTAAAAGCAGTTGATCCCAACTTGCTGTTTTTCATACTTTGTTATACAATGATAGCTTCAAAGTGAAATAAAGCCCTTTTAATACCACAGAAACTGTTTTTAAAAACAAACAAACAAGAACATGCACATATACGTAAATAGAATATATAATTAAAATAATGAAAAATATATTTTTGTGTGAACTATTACGTTCATCTATGTTCATACAAAGAAACTGAGTTTCAGAGACTGATTCTACAGATTCCTCCACTGTATCAAATATTTTCTAAATGATAGGGGAACAAGTATTATATTCTAGAAACACTGCTACTTATTGTCTTCTCACCAATCTTTTGGCCTCCTCACTGGCTCTGCCCCTCATCCCTATCCAGCAGTCAGTGTGTGCATTATTCTCATGAATCACTCAGCGTATCACATAGCTTGTAATGTATATGATAAGATCGTCTGCATCTGAGTTCAGGGAAACGACCATGCTCTTTGAGGGGTGCCAGCATGCTGCCACACCAAATGAGTCACTGTCGTTTTCTGCAAGTCTATCATCAGTTCAGTTTTCTCCTATCATGTTCCTCTCTTTGGGCAAGTTTCTCAGTTGCTCATCTGTATCAAGTCAGAACAATAGTGCTTATTCTGCAGGATTACCTGAGTACAAAATGAGTATGTTTTATACAGTATGGCAGCGAAATGTAAGTGCCATATGATTGTAAATTCTTACAATGCTGATGATGAGGCTGGAGAAGGGGAATGATGATGGGCCATTTTCACAAAAAGGTGATAGTACAGAAAAAGCAAATGAAAGAATGGGGTAAATTATATGGATAATTTTTCCAACAAATTGCTTAGAGTCCACTTTCGCTTTGATGGAATGTCAATTTGAAGACAGACTCTGATCACACTGCCTTCTCTTTCAAGACGCTCATGCCAAGACCAGGCATTATGACCATTCTACACTATGCTGTCTCTCAGTGATCAAATAGGAATAGCCATGAGCTTGGTGATGAGTATAAAATCAACAACAACAATAGTAATATAATTATTATTATTATTATTAATTTACTATTTCAAAGCTGATCTTGTACTTACTCCCTCTCCTCATCTTCTGAAGTACCAGGATCTCTAGTTTGCAACTCTATGTCTATGTATCCAAACCTTGGAAATTGAGAACAAGATGCTTGCAGTGTTTCAATCCCTCCTGGGCTTTTAGGGGAAATTTTATCTTTTTGTGTGAAATGTCTGGGGACAGCACATGCTCTCTGATTTGCAACGTCACTCTAACTCCTGCCTCCATGATCACAGTTTTTTTTTTTTCCTCTTCCTTTTGTGTGCCCATGTGCTGATTCCCCTGTAGGCTTCAGAGTTGACAGGGAAAACGCGACTCACGAAGAGACAAGAAGGAAACTTGACTCACCCCTGTTTTATTTTAACTGGTGATAGGCCAGGACTTCTAGAGTCTGGTCTATATCCTTTGACTTTACCCATATTTAAGCATAGAACAATTTTTGGAAAAAGTATTCAGATATCAATTAACTCATTCCCAAGTGCACAACAATTTAAGACATGTTTACATTGAGATTTCTTACAAAGAACATCTGGATCTTTCACAAGAATGAGTAGTGTTGACTCAGTGATAGTGTCCAAGATTAAGGGTCTAGGAAACTTGATTGAGGTAAACAAGATGCCCGTAGGTGTTAACATTAGCTTGGTCCTAAGGTGACATAGAAGTCACTCAGGCTGTTGAAAAGCATAAGTGACATCACTCGTAAGAGTGGTGTTTATGGTCTAAAATCAACATTAAAGATTTGGAAGGAAAGGTCTTGGATCAGTAAAAACATAAATTCTGCGAGTTATGGCATAGCCTGTCTCATCAGACACAAAGGATCATCAGGTAGTACAACTACCACATTCCTTGTATTCCAGGAAGAGCAGCTATACCCTTGAAGAAGTAAGCTGTGTGTTTAACTTTCCTAGCATCTCCAGTTCTTATCTGTGTGTGCAAGGCCTTTGTGCCCTTTACATGTCTATGGAATGCATCCTTTAGAAATAAATTTGTCACTGGATTTGCATTTACTCATATAAAGCACAAGGACTTCATCTCCACATCCCTAATTTAATTATATATGCAAGGACTTCCCAGCCCAATGAGATTACTTCATAAGTCCAGGAAATTTGCATGCAGGGGATTGGGGATTCTTATTGGAACACAACTCAATCTTTTAGAAATATATTTAGATTATGTAATTTTTTCTTAAACAATTGGAATAGCTTTCCTCTTTGATAAACAGAAATTTATAATGATATATTTTCCTCTCAAAGTTTAATAAAAAGTTTGGAACTAATTCTAGAAAAAATGTGGCTATTCTTGCCCAAAATAACACGAGAAAATATATCTGTATATGGAGGCCTTTGTACAAATACAGTAAGATTAAATTTGCAAAGATACCTCAATAATATGTTTCTTTTGTTAATTACACTTAACGGTATCAACTTTTTTTTTTATCTGTTACACAGATAGATATTTAAATTTATCTACACTCTAACACACATAAGTCCATAGTGGGATGAGAAAATGTTGCTGAGTAACACGTGGATTGCCTCATAGGATTATAATTTCATGGTTGGAACAGTTGATGTCTTCTGTCTTATTTTTCTTAAGCCAGTTCCCACCAACAGCTAACTTCCCCTAGGGACAACTTCACATTGTGAAGATTTGATCATGTGGAGTGTAAAACCATGTCTGCCTAAATATAAAATGTTTCTCAATGTGGTACAGATCAGTGGTGTTGTCAGTGTCCTGAAGACTCAGCACAACAATGGTCTCCACCACATTTTCACTTACTATAACAGTATCCATGCCCTCACAGAAAGGTGCTTCTTTTGACAGTTTTTATAAAATTGAAATTCTGCTTTAGCCACCTCTGATAGAATCTGTGATGTTCATAAAAGTAGTTTTCTTATTCCCTCTTCAAAGAGGTGACTGTTTTTTGAGTGACTGACAGAGACCACGATTCTGCATCATGTGGCAGAAAACTGCCGACCTCATCATGGCCCATTTCCTTTCAAATTGTGCAAGAAAATAAATGATAAAAAAATGTGAAGGAAATGTTTCAGAAACAATCTTTCATGTTTCTAACCACATTACACAACACATGGAAAGGCTAATACTGTATTTTATCTCAGTTAGTGTAACTCAGAGCAGTGCTTTCTACAGAGGGGAAAAAAAGACTTAAATGCAGGTCTTGGTTTAATTTAGAACTGATTGCTCATTAATCTTTGGAATAGGTATGCAAGCTGTCTTCCAAATGAAGGGGAGGCAGTTGGCTGCTTACCCCAAACCCTACTGTGCTGTTTTCAATTTGTTTTTCCGTATGATATTTAGTCTTTCATTCACTGTTTAATACTAAACATTAATGGGGAAATATTGCTTAATGAGCTGTTGTGTTGGGCAGAAAGCAGTCAAACACGCCTCCTTTGCAAGAGCTTGCCAGCTTGTGCCAGTATTTAGATAGTGTCATCAATCATGAATCGTTTCATTCTCTTCTGCCCTGGAAGACAGGGTTTCCTGGTGTCATGGAAACATGCCCTGTTAAAATTGGTAATGAATTAAGACATAGGGCACCAAAGTACAAGCCATCATAGTTCGATTACTGTGAAGGACGTGTTCCCTTATGGTTCACAGTGTTTTTGCTCTAGACTCTATTAACCAGGACAGTAAATAAAATTCAGAGTTATGAATACATCCTACACACACACACACACACACACACACACACACACACACACACACACACAAAAGGTTTGAAGATTTTTTTGTTGGGAAAGATCAGCTAAACAAATATGTACCCGAAATTGTACAGCACTGCAATACTTGTATTTATTTCCGATGAGCTTACTTTGCATCACAGGTTGTCAGGTGGCCTCGAACATGCACGTTTATGTGTCAACCGCTGTAGAAAAAAATGCAGTAAGGCACAGTGTCTGGAATTCCTACACACTCATGTTTCCCAAATGTTACTATGAAAACATCCATTTTATTCAAGTTGAGACCGGTGATTGAGTCTATTAACACACGAAAGGCCCTGCGGTACTCAGGACAATCACAAGGTCCACAGTGAATGTCAGTGTGAAAAGGTGACTGTATGAGCTGTGAAAGCAAGTTTATGCAAGTCTATTGTCAATGAAGTTTTTACCATATGGTTAATTTTGGTTTACGAAGTTAAAGTAAAAGATGCTAAAATTCAACAATATTATCTAGTGTACAAAAGATCACATTGAGATAGCAGATACTAAGATCCTTGAAGCACACAATGTGTTCATGACCCTTCAGCTGTGCACACAGCTGTCCTGCTTTGTCTTGTCTTTCTTTTTTTCTTTTTTGTCGTAAACCTGCTTTCACGGCTATTTTGGCATCAGTGTATTGAAGAATAGAAAATGAATATCTTTCCAAGATGTTTCATTGAGGGTTGGAGAAGCGGCTCAGTGTTTAAGAGCACTGGCTGCTTGCTCTTTCAGAGAACCAATATTTAATTCCCATCACTGATATGGTGGCTCACAACCACCTGTAACACCAGTTCCAGCATATCTAATGCCATCTTTCAGCCTTGATGGGCATCAGGTAAACTTGAGATACACAGACATATATGCAGGCAAAATACTCATACAAATAAAAGAAAAATAAATACAATTTTAAAAGAAAGTTTTATTTAATATAATCCCATAGAAGTGGAATTTAGAAATGTAGATCTTTCTGATACAACTGCCATATTAGTGGTCCAATTAGCGAGAAGTGCTTGGAGTTGATAGATCCCATTATCATGCCTTAGCATAGTAATTCTCAGTAACCTAAAACTGCTTCAGTATGCACAACCAGAAAACAATACTTAAGAAGATTATATGATTGGCAATATCAGTAGGTCATATAAATGTGGATTGTAAGCCTCCTTAGTCATATTGGGTTTATAACAAAGAAGTGAACTGGATTGTGCTCTCTCTCTCTCTTCTGGTGCCTTATAAAAGTCAGGATATATGATATTCACATATTAGGAGGACTCAGACTTATAAAAATGTAGGTTCTAAAAGGCCTTAGGTATTCTCTGGATTGACTCATTCATTTTTCAAATATGGAAATTGAGAATCAGAGCTCTAAGTGGTTCACCCAAGGACACTCTTCTAATTAGGTTGTGAGCTGCAATTATTAATAGCCATCTTCTAGATCCTTCTCTCTTGATGGTCAGTGTGATTTTCCCAAAGCTTTACCCATTCTCACAGGTCATTTAGAACAGCAAATTATTGGTAACTATGCCTTTGTATATATGGCTCAAAGTATTGCTTGTTTGTAATACTGGACATTACAGTGTAGGTAGTCTTAGGGCTTTACACATTGCACATGAATAGCAAAATACATTGGCATACTTTTTACTTTTTATGACAGCACACTGAAGTACTAAGAACAGAGGTAAGCAATGTGTATTAAAGAATTTGTATATATCAACAGCATTACCATGTACATGATACATGCCCTGTGCCTGGGACCAACATCAGACATAACTTATAACCCTAAATTGATCTTTTCTCCTGAACACTGAGAGTAGTTTATATCTGGATAATAGAGCAGGATTCCATTATTGATTCTGTTTTACTTAGCAACTGTGTTTCCTTGATTGTCTTTGTACCATTCTTAGGATCACAGTATTCCATAAATCTGTGTGCCCTAGTTATAATAAACAGGTTAGTATTTTGGTCTTTTTTTGTCGTAAAAGTTATAAATATAAAATATTTGCCCACCAATAGAACATTTTTATCCTTGTCCTTTTAACCAACAGCTCTACAAAAGTGCAAAGAATTGGGTGTCTAATACATTGAGAAATATATCATAGCTACCCACACATGTATCTCAAAATCACTTACCTAAATGCATTTGCCATAAAGAACACAGGTGTTTCTTCACAGAGTAAAGGCTGAGGGGACAATGTTGACAATTAGTTGAGCAGATAAGCCTGACATGACATATCTATCTTTTATATTGTAGTCATTAATATTTGCTTATGTCTGCACATAAAAATGTGCATTGCTGCGGGAAGAGTGTCACATACTAGTAATCCCAACACTATTACATTCAAGAATCAAAAGTTTTAAGAAAGACTGAGCTATATACTAAGTTCTTGCCAGATGTGACATATTGTGAATCCATGTCTTCAATACAAAAACTGGAAAAAAGTGAAAAAATGGTATTATGTAAATTCCATTTAAACTCAGTCATTTGCAATACATGGGGAAGAATAAGCGACTTCTAAATCCATTCTGAGAGGACTGTTTAATATCATCATGAGATTTCCTGATTTGCAGTGATTTCAAATCTGAGTATCAAGTGTCAAATACGTCCCTTGAGCAGTGAGAAGGACTTTGATGTTGAACTCAAAATACAATTTTAAAAATTAGTATTACTCTTCAACACTTATTTAGCTTCAAAATGGGCATTTCTAAGTTAAAGACTCATAGAAATATCCAATTGTTATGATTTATACTATAATCATCAATATAAATAGGTTGACAATTCTATATTTAGACATGTGTATGGTTCATTTCCTGGATCTTTTTGGACATATATGTGTGTGGTGACTACAAAAACAGATACAAATAATGATAAATAAAATGTAGTGGCTAGATCTGGTCCAGGCTGGCTCCTCAGGCTCCGAAAATCAAATGACACCTAACTCAAATGTATTATGATTCTAGTACAATAGGTTTTCTTAAGATAGCAGTATTGAAAAATTTGATGGAAAGATAAATTTGATCCTGTCTTTAATTGGTAAAATAAGTGACTCATATGTACAGTGGTCAGAATGGATAACTTTTAACAAAGTGCCAAGGAGCAGATAAAATGTAAAAATGTAGTAAGTCCATCTTCCTTTGAACTCATTCATTGAAAGCTGCTCAGGTTTTGAAAATAGGATTGATTTTTAATGTTTAAACAAAAAAGATACAATGCACTTCTCAGTTTTACCCTATGCGAATTGCTTCCTATGTGCTATGAAACATATATTCCTATGTAATATGATATCAATAGTCTCTTTTATCCTGATGAAATTTCATCAGACAAACTTTAAGTTCCACCAGGCGGCAGTGGCACACACCTTTAATCCCAGCACTTGGGAGGCAGAGCCAGGCAGATCTCTGTGAGTTCGAGGCCATCCTGGTCTACAGAGCGAGATCCAGTACAGGCACCAAAGCTATACAGAGAAACCCTGCTTCGAAAAACCAAAACTAATTAAAATAAATAAATAAATAACCCACAACAGCAACAAAAAAAAACCCTTCAACTTCCTTCTAGTTGATTTTCATTTGAAGAATATTTCTAAATTAATTTTATTATGATTAATGTAAATAATAAAATAAGTTTGCCGGGCGGTGGTGGCGCACGCCTTTAATCCCAGCACTCGGGAGGCAGAGGCAGGCGGATCTCTGTGAGTTCGAGGACAGCATGGTTTCCAAAGCAAGTTCTAGGAAAGGCGCAAAGCTACACAGAGAAACCCTGTCTCGAAAAACCAAAAAAAAAAAAAAAAAGTTTATATCTCTATATATGGATGTAGAATGCTTTTACACAATATATTCTTCCTAAACATTTACTTCTTTATATTTTACTACATTATATTTTTTGTTTCTCATTTTATTATGAAATACTCTGAGTTTGTTCAAAAACTGATATATTTATGCATTGCTTATCTGGACTAAACAAGTCTTTATATTTACACTATTTGCTTCTGGTTTCTCAGCTTATATGAAAAAAATTAAGTAATTACCCAGAGCATATTTTCTCTCCCCTCTTCCTGTTCCGTGAAGGGATTCCAAATATATATAACTTTATGATATTTCACATACCATATTTCACATATCACACACATTCCAAAACAATATTATATTGTTTTTATTTTTAAATTTACTTATATAATGTCATCTTTTTTATCCATTTAGAGAATTTATTTTAAAATTAGATTATCATAATATTCATTAAACTGGCAAGGAATTTAATTAGGTGTATTTACTGATGTACATTTATTAAACATATAATCTCTAACAGTTTGAAATATAATATTAAGATGAACTATGCTCAAATGTTAAATAAAATTTGACATCTTATGCGGTGACATATTGTGTCCCCCAAAATATTGTGCACTCTAATAAAGCTTATCGGAAAATCAGAGGAAAAAGTAAGCCCTATATTAAACATAGATGTCAGGCAATGGTAGCACACGCCTTTAATCCTAGCATTCCATAGGCAGAGATTCATTCAGAACTCTGTAAGTTCAAGGCCACACTGGGAACAGAGCCAAACAGTGGCACACTCCTTTATTTCTAACACTTGTCTGGAGGTCTGTACAGACATACAGGAAGTGACAGAGTTGGGCAGAAAGAGGAAGTGATATAGTTGGGCAGAGAGAGAGGAAGTGAGATGGCAGGGACAGAAAGACATATAGGCATGGGTATACAGGAAATAGCTCTCTTTGGAAGCTAAGGAATTGGTGATGAGAGGGTGGCTGTGGCTTGTCCTATTCCTTGAACTCTTGGCTTTCACCCCAATGTCTGGCTCCAAGTTTTTATTAATAAGACCCTTTAGTAATTTGTCTTACAATCTAATTCAAATATCATATTTACATTTGTCTATACTAAAGAAGGTTCATATGAGTTGCTAAGTTACATACAGTTATGACTTTATTCACCCAAACAAGACAAAACATAGGACAGAGAGAGAACTCTCAACAGTTCCTTTTGGAATTCAGCAACTACGCTATTATTTTCAAATGAAGAGCCAGGCATGAGATTGGTATTGCTCTCACAGCATTTGCAGAATTCCAGGTGTAATCAAGGAACTAATATGGTTTTACGATGATGAAAACACCACGCACAAAGGAGAATGGAAATAAGTAGATATTTGGGCCCTGAATTTAAACTGAGACAAATGGGCCTGTGTGAACTAGACTATTATGGGTTTATCTTCAATTCATTTCAGAAATGCACCACAGTAGACCAGTGGACCAGATAATCACATATAGTTGAATGTGGAACGATGTTGTATAGCCATTCATTGCTTTTACATTATGTAGCAGGCAGAAAATTGTTAAGAATTCAAAATGCTTGTAAACAGCAACCTCTTCTGAATAGAAATATGTAGAATTTGTACTAAATAATATAATGTAAGCTTCACTAAGCCAAAGGCATCCTTATGTCTGCCACAGATGTAAAACCAAAGGAGAGATTCCTTTGGCATTGGATTTTAAGATTATAAGTAATAATTCAATTATTTTAATAAATGAAGTGTTGCCTAAGGTACCTGCAATGTACACTCAGAAATCCATTTTGCATGTCATCTTTCTTTCTAAATTCATTCCATCTTTTTATTCATCAATGTTCATTCAGTTCTCTTGACTTATTCTTCAGAAACAACACCATGCTTAATCACAGCATTACACAATGTCTCATTCCATACCTAAATTAATTTTGTATTATACAAACTAAGTCTTCGGAAAAGACTTAGCATTTGGAAGAAGGACACTGTTCCAAAATACATAGCTCATTCAAATTAAGAAATAACAGATTTTATTGGATTATATCAAGTTCTTAGATATGCCCAAGGGCAAAGTCTTAGTGCATTCTGTTTGGGAAAGTTGAGTATGAACTACAGTGCACACTTTAATCAAACTTTATTCAACTCAGACTAATTTAATCAGCTTTGCAAGTGTGAAGCCAGTATTTTTAAAGAGATAGAACTCCATTTGCTCTGAGACCACCCATTTTACTTCCTAATATGTGTAGTAGCATTCAGGGTCACAGAGCAGAAGAGCTGTTGATTCAGCTAACACAAAAAATGCCACATCAAAGCTCTGTCTGCATTTAGTGCTAGTTACTGCCAGAGAGGAGCTTTCTGAATCTGAGTTTTAAATTTAATCTCTACTAGGCTGAATTAAACATACATATCTGAAAGAGAGTAAAAGAGAAAAAGAGTTATTTCATTGCCCAACTGTTAAAAAAGAGGCATGGGTGTACCTTTGTGAGGAAAAATATCCTGACTTCATTGTGTTTCAAGGGCATTGGCAGGGCACAATCTGGGCATTTTTTGAAGCTAAGAAAGGTTACACATTTATATTCTGACAGCTGTTATATTGTTTTCATTAAAGACTGAGGAATGAAAGACCATGAGAATATTCAGCTGCACCTGATAAGATTTTTTCCCCCTTTAAAGATGACCCTAACCTGTAGAAGATGATTTATGAAATCATGATTTTCATTATTGGACTTGGTGCTGACTGTGTTGTTTTTGATTGATGGGCCTGTAGTTTTCGTCTACTTTTGTCTTCCGTAGAGAACAAGGGCATAAAACACTGCCGGGAGAGGAAATTATGTAAAACCTGACAATAGTTAGGAGCAGGTTGTTTGAAAGAAAAATAAAGAAAAACATTAAAATAGCTTTGACACCATATAAAAGGAGGCTGTTTACATGCTTTAAAGTAGATGATCAATTTTAGAGAAGATTGTATATCATATGACATAATTTCTGCAAGAGTTTTCATTTGCTACTGAAGTATATAATAGTAGGATAAAAAAAGGGATTTATTTTTGCATTTTGGTGGTTGGAATAAGAATGTCCCCATGGGCTCATATTATTTGAATCCTTAATCACCAGAGAGTGGCACTATTAAGATGGATTGGAAGGACTAGGTGGTAAGGCCTAATTGGGGTAGGTGTGGCCTTGTTGGAGGAAATGTGGCACTAGGGGTGGGCTACAAGGTTTCAAAGGACCAGACCAGTTCCAAGTTTTCTCTTTCTCTCTCTGCCTGTGGACCAAGATGCAGCTCTCAGCTTCTTTCCAGCCTCATGCCTCCCTGCTGCCATGTTTCATACTAAGAATGAACTAAACCTCTGAATCTGTAAGGAAGGCACAAATTAAGTGTTTTTTTTTTTTATAAGAAATGTACTGGTCATAGTGTCTCTTTCAACTAGAACAGTAATTAAGACACCATTGTTTATACAGGAGCATCTATCTCTTATATAAAATAGAAAACTGTCTTGCTTAGAATCTACATGATAATACATCTCTATTACTGTTAAAGTATCCAAACTTTTTCTTTTGTTCTAATGTCTAATGACTATATAGGTGTAAGTCTCTAACAGTCTGAAAAGTCAATTAAAACAGCCTACAAAGTTTGTGGGGACAGCCTTCGATAGTAATCTCCCAATCATGAGTTCTTCACTGCCTTGCTTTAAAATACTTCCTTGTATCTATCAGAATATGAGTTCACTTATTTTTATTATTTTATTCCTTCTAACTCCTCAATTAAGAGAAAATTTATATAAAATGCATTAAAATCATATAACAGATTATAAATTTATAATTAATAATTCATATGCATTATTTATTAATATAGCTCTATAATGGTGAATTCTTACTGTATATATTCTACTTTAACATATCCGTACACCTTTTTGTATGGTTGGATTAATTACATGTTTTGCATGTTTCTGTAATGGTTCATTATGAAAGAAGGCAGAAGAGAATCAATATCTAAATATTATATATGCTCTAAGACCTTCAATAACAAAACAAAAACATAAAATTAGCAACACACTTTACTTAAAGAAGTACATAATAAGTTAAAGCAAACACATATGACGATTACTCAAAGTTAAAATCTGTTATTGTCACAAAAACCACACCACTACATTTTCTTTCAGCAAAGCTCATGGTTATGATGATCTGATGACTTACTAGAACCATTATCATATCATCACCATCATCATCATCATCATCATCATCATCATCTGAGATCTTATGACATATTAAACACTGCAAATTCTTCATGTTAATTACCTCACAAACGAATTCTCACATCACCATTAGAGAACATGTGTGATCTTTTCAACATTTCAAAAATGAAGCAATTAATACTCAAGGAGGTTAATTAACATGCCTTATGGCAGGCAGGCTGGTAAGTCAAGAAATGAAAATTTAGTGTATAAGATTTTAGCTTTAATGAAATTATATGATGTTACAGAAAAAAATGGGGGAAAGAATAACAAGAGCTATGATGAAAGTCAGATGCAAAAATTCCTATTTCTGTACAAAGGAATATATTATTTTGTGCTTCAAAAGTACTTCAGAATTGTAACATAAGGAACGCAATACTAGATTATTTCTGTCTATTAATGCTGACATGGTGGAGAAAATCAAACTTTGCCATAATTTCAAGCTTCATGACCCCATTTATCCTGGGTGTTTATGAACAGGGCAGTTTTCTTTTTTTAAATTTTTTTTTATTCATTTTACATACCAACCACAGATCTCCCTGTCATCCCTCCTCCTGATCCCCCCTCCCCTGTTCCCCTCCTGCTGACCCATCACTAATCCCCTCCTCCAAAAGGGTAAATTCTCCCATGGCAGGAGTGGGGGGGTGGGGGTGGGGGGGACAGCTAAGCCTGGTACACTCAGTTGAGGCAGGACCAAGGCCCTCCCCTCTACATCATCGGTGAACAAGGTGTCAGACCACAGTTAATGGGATCAGAAAGCCAACTCATGAACCAGGGTTAGATCCTGATCACACTGCCAGGGGCCCCTCAAACAGACCCAGCTACACAAATATCTCTGGCATGCAAAGGGCCTAGTCTAATCTCATGCAAGTTCCACAACTGTTGGTCTAAAGTTCCTGAGTTCCTATGAGCTTAGTTTAGTTGTCTCTAGATTTCCCCATCATGATCTTGACACCCCTTACTCATAGAATCCCTCTTCCCTCTCTTCAACTGGACTCCTGGGTCTCAGCCTGGTGCTTGGGTGTGGATCTCTTCATCTGCTTCCATCAGTTACTGGATGAAGGCTCAATGATGGCAGCTAGGGTATTCACCAATCTGATTACCAGGGTAGGCCAGTTCAGGTACCCTCACCACTATTGCAAGTAGTCTAATCTGGGGTCATCCTCGTGGATTCTTGGGAATTTCTCTAGCACCAGGTTTCTCCCTAAACCTGTAATGTCTCCCTCTATCAAGATATCTCTTTCATTGCTCTCTTACTCTTCCTTCTCCCAGCTCAACCATCCTGTTCTCATCCCTCATCCCCTCCCTTCTACTGCCCATTTGAATTGGGCAGTGTTCAAAATGAGCAAAGGAAACATTGCCACAAGAAATGTCATGATTTTCGATTTTACCCAGCTGTTCACAGTGACTCAACTTTAGGAATGGAGCATGTCAAAAAAAGAAAGTTAGGGTCATCTAAGAGGTCCAGCCTTGCCTATTTTATCACTTTAAGAAATCAAATACATAGAAAATACTCAATACACAGAAAATACTATAAAAATGTATTTCAGGTCAAAATATGCATTTTAGGTCAACTTAGTTGTCAAATTAAAAATTACCACTTCCTTATGTTATAGGTAGCTGATTTTTTTAAAATGAGATGCTCTATAATGCTAAACTTTCAACAAATTGAGCATGATTGAATACATTTTTCAAATACAATAATGATAGCACTTATTTGTAGCTCATGATTTAGCACTGAGTTCTGGCTGCATACATTATAAACTCCACAGATGCCTTGAGGGCACTTTTCAATAACTGTGTGGTAAACTATTCTCATGAAGACTAGAAGGGACATCAAAAAATTTGGATGTTTAAATTCAGACAAAATGTGTCCACATGTTTGGAAATGCATTTGACTGTTCCTTGCTAACATAAATGCACAGTTATAAAATTGAATTTTAATCCACAATCTACTCATGTTCTGTACTTATAAAAATGATTCCTAACTAGTATATTCGAGTTTCTTGTCTAAATCTTCATGTGAAATGAAATCTTAGAGATGATTTCAAAGTAATCCGTGTTTAGCCAAAGAAGAGATTTCCCTGGGAAGAATTAGACAGTGAAGATGATGGTTGGATATAATTGCAATAGTGTGGAGGATTTATTGAAGAAACAAAAGGTGAGAGGCTTTTTTAGGGATTACTATAAGCCAGTGAAAGGATGTCAGGATGTAGATAGAAGGAGGTAGGCCAATGGTGTCATTGGCACTCACTGCTATTCAGTTATTCCAATGTTTGCAATTATTTTCTTTAATTGGGTCATCTATTTTTGCTAACTAGCACTCCTTTAAGAGAGCTGATGGTAGGTAGGAGTGCTATCTACTTTAATGTTTATGTTTCAGAGATGGTTTCTAGGTTATTGCAGGGGTAAAATAAATATGTGTGCACATTTCTCAAAAGGCAGATAATTAATTCATAATTTCGAGCCTTCCAAAAATGAATTTTCTAAGTGAAAAGATGTAAGAAAATGTCATAAACTTTAGTCACACTCTGGATGGCAGATATTTAATAATGATAGCATTGTTTGTTGCAAAGTACAGGATATTTTGTACCCACTATGTTATAAATATCATTTACTTGGGTACATTTATAAGTATTTATTATATAACAAACATAATTTAAAACACATTCTATTCTCTATCCTATTGAATCCACATAACATTCCAACACATTTTCCTCATGATCATGAGTTTGCACAGAAAGATGAGAAACAAGTTTTAAGGCTACCAATTAAGGCGATGAGACACTGTCTCAATCTTGATAGCAGAGGTATTCTATTACCTCCCTCACAAGTTTCTCAGGGGAAAAGTAGCTTCCAGATTCTCTATTGCAAAGAGAAATGTATTTTTATAAAGTAAATTGAATGTTGATACATCTGTTACTGTCTTAGCATACTGCTTAAGAGAGCAGTAATGAATACAGTGACACCCATTAGCCTAACATGATGGATGGTTCTGAGTCAATTTATTTGTTTTGGGCATTTTTGTGAAGCTCCCTGGGATACCAAAAAGCCTCAACTAAAGACAGTCACAGTGGTTGAGAAAAGTTGATTATAAGGATCTCTATGCTTTGCTTTTCCACTATTTCCAAGTGCTTGGCCATTTTTTTTTTTTTAAATTTCATGACAGGTACTCAGCAGCACAGAAGAGAGAGATTGATACCTGTTACATGACTATCATACTTTAATAGTTCCATTAGATTATGTATTTTTTATTATGTGCACATGAGTGTGTGTGTGTGTGTGTGTGTGTGTGTGTGTGTGTGTGTGTGCATGTCAGTGGATAACTTGTGGGAGTCAATTCTCTCTTTCTACCATGTAGGTCCTGGTACTTGAACTCTTGTCATCAGACTTGGCAGCCAATGATTTTCTCCATCAAGCCATTTCCCATGTGCAAAGTCACACATCTTGAAGTGATCCCTACATAATATAAAATTAATAGTTTAGAAATGCAGAATTTAGTGACATACAATCCTTTAGCAATGTGGTACAGCCGTCACTTCCTTCTAACCCCCAAATACTGGAATTTAGAACAAGAAATTCATGTTCGTTATGAAGCTCAGCACTGATCCATGGGCGGGGAGGAGCTCAGTCCTGCCTGACTTGATGTGCCATGCTTTGTTCAAGCCCATGGAAGCCATGGCCCTTTCTGAACGGAGACTGAGGAGGACTGGATGGAGGGGGTTCAATGGGAGGTGGGGGGAGGAAACAGGAGGAGTGGATGGTCAGTACGTAAAATAAAGGGGAAAAAGTGTTAAATAAAATACATGCACAAACACAGTATTTCATCATCTCTCCATGGCATAGCCCTTGGAACTACTAGCCTGCTTCCAATTTCTAGCATATCATAATCTTTAAGTAAAATTATTTTTATGAAGTACAGATAATAGGAAGCACCAAGTTGAAACAACACTTGTTCCAGGTAAAATTTTATATACAATACTTGTTTTCATGCTTAGAATAATCTTAGGAAAAGGCAGAAGCAGGGAGGTTCAATGACTTGTACACAAGCGCATGCAGGTGCAGTGCAGGGGAAGACTTCTCTCATTTAGCCATCACATTATCAGCAGGGCAATTTCTACCACCACAACAGACATAAGCACAATCGTAATTTTGTTGAGAATTTGTGTGCTTTTGCAAGTTAATTAATGCTATAACATGACGTTCACACAGAACAATGAAACAATAAATATCCATTGCATACATATGTAAACCTGTTTCTTGACATTAGAGAGAAATGGAGTCAGCTAGGAATGGTTAAGGAGAGACATAATACACGAAAGCCAATACCCCACCCAATGTAATGTTCAAAATAAAATATTACTTTGTGATTTTTTTTCCACCCAAGATACTCACTCTGAATTTTGCTGCATAAAAATGGAGAAAAAAATGTGTTTCAACTTAAATACATTTTGCCTTAAGGAGTTTCAGACAGTTTGAACTTGAAATGCAGCCCGTGAATGAATATTTAATTTTACTTTCCTTATAAGTGAAGTTGAATCACTTTTGCAAGTCTGAGGGTGACAGTTTCAAATTTCAGCTCAGGCAGGCAATCAACAGAGAATAATATTACAGCAGGGGAAAAAGTTGGTGATTCAGTAATGACATTTTAATGTTACAGAACAGAGTATTGGTATAGAGATTTGCAATCCCTTGTGATAGCTTTCTGTTGACTTAACAATCAATACCATCATAACAATAAAACTATGCAAGTCTCTAGCTATAGGCAATGCCTGAGAATGAGGACGTGTCCATCATTTGCTACAGCCTTCCAGGTTTTCCTACACAACAAAGTGTTTTCAGTGCATTTAATATGGCATTAGAAAGCAAGGCATAGACATTTAAAGATATTGAAAAAACTATTTCTTCCTCTTGGCTCTTATTTATTAAAGTAAAGATGGTTTTACCGAACATGTTTTAATGTTAGATTCTAGAACTATTTTGCATTTTTATTTTAAAGCCGAATAGCTTCAAATGCCACAGAGGGTATCTCATCATCATTAAGCATTTATTAAGCCTTTTCATTGTGTGGCACCATCAGGTTAGAGTCAGAATTTAAGCAGACATGGACTCTGTCCATTAGAACAGCTTGGCCTATAACCTGATCAGTGACCACAAATTGGACTCTGGCTTGTATGCTGTTTTTACTTACTGAGTTACAGTGTAATGACTATAAAGGTCTGATCTTTGCTGTTAATGATGTTTATGAATTGATCTTCCTTATGATCTATAAGCAGTTTCTCATTTCTGGCAGGCCTTACTGTTTGCAGGAACCTGAAAACGAACTGTTGTTATGTCCATCTTACAGGGGTGGAGGAAAGAGTGAGAAATAGCAGTAAACTGCAGCTTTCCAGAGTTAGGGGAGTATGATCATTAAAGATTTTCTAGGACTGTTTTGTAACATAATTTAATGTTCAATATAAGCAAACTTACAGACTCACCAAAGACAATGTGAAAATTGGAATCCCCACCCCCTTGCAAATAACCTCTAGCCATTATTTGTTCACCTTACAAAGGTTTGCAGTGGGTATCCACTTGCTAAGGATAGGGAACACAATGAAGCATGGTGTCTACCCTCAAGGAATGCATCATATAGAAAGAGAATAGTAAAAAGTTACAAAAGCTTACTATAAGATCACTGTGAAGCAAGAGACTCTACACCTGTCCAAGAGCTATATGAATTTACAGATTATACTGCTGCTTTAGGGAATGTCTGACATGATAGGAAAAAAATAGAAATAGGATTTAAAATGGGAGGAGGATTTTGTCAGGCTAAGAAAGGTGAAGGAGGTGCACTAGAGAGTTAGGACAGTGTTAGCCACTGTGTGTGTATCTCAAAACATAGAATGCATGAAAATTATACATGCTAAAATGTGATAAGCTTGCAGAATTTATAATTCAGATCATAAATCCAGAAGAGAGTTTTAAGGTCTCATGCTTGTTCTAATAAGGTGTTTCAATTTAGGCAGCTATTGAAAGTCATCATTGGAAAGAAAACTATTTGAGAGTGTATAAAGTGTGTAGATATTCATGCAGGGTTTTGCCTCAGAATTCTCCTGACTTAGATATGATGTTCATATCTCCTGTTATATTTTTTGGAAGACAAATTCTACCCTCTATTTTTTTCAGGTATATCTTTGCAGTACTTTTGTTGAATACTCAATATGCTATGTAATAGTTAATGACAGTGCAGGTGAAATTACAAATGTTGACATTCTTTGCTCAAAAAGCTTCTGTGTATGGAAGGTGCCACTGATGTACAGTAACTGCTACATAATAAAGCAATTAGAACATTATAGGCTCAAGACCACAACCATTTTTGTTGTGGAGTTTTTCATAGGGACTGCTGGCCAGCTCTGTCCCACCAGCTTGGCTCCCAAATAACCACACAGAAACTTATTATTAATTATAAATGCTCAGTTGGTAGCTTAGGCTTGTTACTATTACTTATGTCTTAAATTAACCTATATTTCTTATCTATTCTCTACCATGTTGTGATACCTTTTTCAGCACATTATGTTTATCTTGCTTCTCTTGGTGTATGGCTCATGACACCAATACCTGGCGTCCTTCTTCAGGGTGTTCTCTTTTTTTCTGCAAGTCCTGCCTTACCTTTTCCTGCTCAGTTAAGGGTCAATAAGTTCTTTATTAACCAGTGATAGTAATACATACTCACAGTATACAAGAAATTGTTCAAAAACATCTCCCTCTTTTTGTCTAATTCAAAGAGAAGGTTTTAATTTTAACATAGTAAGATTATATCCCACAAAAACTGCTAGTAAGAATTATAGTTACAATAAAATCTAGTCCATTTGTATTTGACAAATTTAGAGAAAGTACTCTATTATCTATCTTATCTTTTGAGTCTAAAGTTTTATGCTAATTTGCTTTTATCATAACTAAGGAAAACTTAATGTCTAATTATTTAGTCTTTAACTCCATCATAGACCTCAGAAGGTTATAATACTACCTAACAACAGGGACAACTGACTGCCTGGACAGTCATCCAAACTTCTAATGTAACATTGGGGCATCCATCCTTGGTGTATAGATGTAGTATATCCGACAGACATCTCTGAGAATCAGGGAATTTTGAAGGACTATCCTACTTCATCGTGGCAAAGTTTGGCAGTCACTCTCTTCTGCATACTACTATTCCAGTTTGGACAGTGTACTGTCAGCAATTCAGGCAAGGACAGTTTCTTTGCCCAGTGTCTAGCTTTTTCCACTAAGGAAGCAAACCCATATGGAGTGTGTTCAATGCCTATCATCTTCTTTGAAGAAAATAGGTGTTCCCAGAAGTAGATATGTCTCACTCTCAAGAAAGCCTTATGCTATTAAAACATTTTAAATGCCGTATTATGTAGGTCCTTTAAGTGTTTGAAGATCACATATATAGCTAAATATATCTGTTTAACTTTGAAAATGTACATAATATAACTGCAAGTTTAATTATTATAGATGACTAACTACTAACTTATGTTTCTTAATTATATATTATATTTTTAAAAGTATAGTATAAGCAAAATACCCAAAACAAAAGTAGAGACATATATACAGTATAACAAAAACAACTTTAAATTTGTATCAATAATCCAAAACTCATACTAATATCAAGAATTTTGAGATTAATCATTATTTTTTGGATTACATTAGATTCAATAATCTACCCCTTTTTCCTATCATATATATCTGCCTTTTTTCTTTAGAAAGAGAACTTTGAATTTAACTCTTTTGTTTGGCCCTTTTCCTGAATATACCAATAACAATTTATAGCTCCACACCCCCCCCCAAATGTTGACAAATATCCATAACCCATATTTTGAGGATGTGGACAGTGTTTTCTCTAGACTTCTTCCTGTTGTCTGGGGGAGCTGGCATCTTTAGAGGAAACTTGAGAAAATCATGATAATGATTAAGACACGTCTTGAGTAGTGTGTATGGCTGGACAATCTCAACCAACAGCCTTGAACTGGTTCTGGATACAGAACTCTGAGGAGGGTGTAATAGAGGCATTCTGAGATACTGTATCATCTGGTCCATTCTTTTTTATTGCTGTCTCATTCATTCCCTTGCTCTAAAATTAAATAATTTTAAGTTAACATACATATCTGCTTTAATACAAGTATAGACTGTGTGTTGTACACATGTTAGCAAAAGATGATTTTTTTTTTGTTTTATGTTTGAGCAGGTAAAATATATATCACAGGTTTAGTAGTTTTTCTAGGTTTTTTTTTTTTAATATCTGTGGCTAGGATTTTCAGGGTGTCTTCCTCAATCAAACCTGATCTTCTTCAACCTTGAAAAAAAAATCCACAGCCTTTTGTTTCTGTGGGAACAAGGGAATAACCTCTTCCCCAGTGAAACATATCTTTTGACTTTCATTTCGAAGATACAGCATTTTAGAAATATAGAGGTTGGTTTAATCCAGCAGCCTCAATAATCCAATGTGTTTTAGCAGCTATTGTTCATTCATCTGCAATCAAAAAATTTAAAGACAACACAATAACATACAGAATCCAGACTCCCTGTATATTTTCCATTCTTACATGGCTTTTTTCTTTTATATTACTGTACTCCTTTTTAAAGGACTGTATTGCATTTAAACTATCTTTAATTCTATGACTGTATATACTCTTTCTCGTTTCCTTCTCAGCATATATATATAGCTAGAGTTTTCCTGCCTGGCCCACAGTCAGGACAAATCTCTGTCACCTGCCAGTTCCACAGCTGCTCAGACACAACCAAGTAAATACAGAGACTAATATTGCTTACAAACTGTATGGCCATGGTAGACTTCTTGCTAACTGTTCTTATAGCTTAAATTAATCCTTTTCCATAAATCTATACCTTGCTCATGGCTTGTGGCTTACCGACATCTTCACATGCTGCTTGTCATGGAGGTGGCTGCCAGTGACTCCCTTCTGCCTTCCTGTTCTCTCAATTCTCCTCTCTGTTAGTCCCGCCTATACTTCCTGCCTGGCCACTGGCCAATCAGTGGTTTATTTATTGACCAATCAGCAACACATTTGACATATAGACCATCCCACAGCATATATATATATATATATATATATATATATATATATATATGTATATGTATATGTATATATATACACATCTGGATCTATCTTTACTGAGCATAATATGGTTCTCTGATCACATAAGATGAATCTTAAACTGCTATGCCAGCCATCTGTGTGGCTCAGCTTAGTGGCTGGCACTAGTGCATGGTGGCTGGGGGCTGGCTTTATCCTTCAGGTAGCTGCCAGGAGAAGTATGTCTGTACCTTGACTGGTATGAGTCTATGAGACCAGGAACCCTTGTTTGGCTTTGTTTTTTGTGTGTTTGGAATCTTTTCAGAGCTTTTTCAGGTTTTATTTATATATACATTGTCTGACAGTCAACCCTATTTGTAGGTGGGGTTTTTGTTGGGACCATCTGCCAGCTCTATCCTACCAGCTTATTCCCAAATAACCACATAGAGATTTCTTATTAATTATAAATGCTTGACTGATAACTTAGGCTTGTTAAATAGCTCTTACACTTTAAATTAACTGACATTTCTTATTTACACTTTGTCACATGGTGGTATATTTTTTTCAGCATGGCATGTTTATCTTGCTTCTCTCTGCATCTGGCTCATGACGCCATGACACACCCTTCTTTTTCTCTGTGCTATCTTTTTTTTGTGTGTGTGGTTTTTTGAGACAGGGTTTCTCTGTGTAGCTTTGTGCCTTTCCTGGAACTCGCTTTGGAGACCAGGCTGGCCTTGAACTCACAGAGATCCGCCTGGCTCTGCCTCCCGAGTGCTGGGATTAAAGGCGTGCGCCACCACCGCCCGGCCATCTCTGTGCTATCTTTTGTCCGCAAGTCCTGCCTAGCATTTCCCTACCTAATTATTGGCCAGTCAGATCTTTATTAATCAACAAGTAACACATATTAAGAATGTACAAAAAGATTGTTGCACAGCAATTTTCTTTTTCCTTTTTTTCTGGGCAGACTAAACAATCTCTTGAGTTTATTCTGAGCATTTGCCTAGACTTGTTTATTATCATGACTTCATCTAAACAAGCAAACTAAACTCAAGAGTCAGAGAGCTAGACCCCATTCTTTGGAGGAAGAAGATAATAAAATTTAATGTATTATATCATGGGTATAAACAAATAAGATTATTGAACATATCAAAAGTTATTATAAGGGAAGAAAACTACTTAAGAAATGGGAAAATTTTTCCTAAAAGATTACATCAGTATTACATATGCATAATATCATTCAGTAATAACATAGGAGAGATTATCAATGTGTTTGGTAAAATGCAAATTGTAGCACAAAATAAAGACACATCAAATCAATTAGTCTCTTAGGACAACTAGAAAATTGTCCCCAATGACTCTTCACATTCTCAGATTGGTTTATGACTTAAAAAATTAACAGTCACAATAGTTCTTGTTCAGGTGAGGAAATTTATCCTAAAAACTTAGTGAATATTCTGTCATATTTTAAATTAGGTAAGACAACATAGTAAGCACATTTATGTCAAAATAAATTAGTAGAGTCTATATAATTTCTTACATAGATAATTTGCACATATATGAAAAATGGCTGATTATTAAAAATTACTTTGTAAAAGAATTTTTACCTTACAATATTGCAACAAATTTTGTTTTCCATGGACCCTTATTTAACTCTCTACATTTTCTGAATATGTAAGTGATTTTGTATTACACACCTGCCTTTATAATGTTGAAGAAAATTGTTTCAATGATTCGGTAACTATGAAAATTTATTTGACAACATTAATTTCTCAGTATGTGTTTATATAGTTTATTGGTTAAAAGAAGAATAAGCCATATACAATTCATGTTTAACAAAATCTCATAAATACTTTTAGTTAAAATATTTTGGACATAAAAGAAAGGTCTTAATCTTTATAAGCATACAATTTTATGGAAAAGCCACATAGAATAAAAGTATGTGAATCAAGTTGACAATTTAAAATATTCTTGTAAATATTATAGGAAACATGAGCCACTACAAAAATAATGTCAAATTCAAAATGACAATTAATGTGAAATGAAGCGGTATTAAAACAATAAAGACTGTCTGTATTTAACGAATACCTTACTCTGTTACCCTTGTTAAGATATTTATTTAAGAAAATTTAGTCAAATTGCTCCCTTGCGATGCTCTCAGAGTCACTTGTGACTATCAGCTACTATAATGAGTAACAGGAGAGAAAAGAGGTAACATTGCGAAGAATCACAGATTTGCCTGACATCACTGGGTGATGCCTTACACATCAACCCAAGGACAGAAGAACAATGGAAGCTTCTCTGATTCTTTTCAAGTTTTGCCAATCGAGGCCATTTTGACTGTCAGATTACTTCAATTTTTCTGAAGAGGTACCACTACCTGGTAGGACAGCCATCCTTTGCATGTGTCTAGATGCCACAGTATAAATAAGGAAAATATCCTGCTTAAATAGTTATTCAGAAATACATGTTCCCACGGAAGGGGGATTCAATGTATTTATTATTTGATCAGGATGCTTTTAGTTCTTTTGGACAATACTATTCCTTTTAGATAGATGTGATTGTTATTTTCATTTATTTTAGTTTATTAAAGTGGATGGGTAACTTATTTTAGTGATGTCTGAATCACTGTTGAGAAAAAGGACATTTTAATATTACGTAAATTTTACTTAAGTCTATCACCTGCCATCATGATTGAACCATTTAGAAAAGGATGACATCGTTCATTGCTGCTGCAAGAACATGGGATAGGAGACAAAATATAAAGCTTGTAATAGAGAGGAAAAATTAGCTCAAAATCACTCTGTACTTTTCCCTAATGCCATTTAATGAATTCCTTATGACACAAGAGAATATTTGACATTTGAGAGTCAGCAAAAGGTCTAATGATGATTCACAGAATGATGAAACAGAATTTAAGATGGCTTCATCCCTGATGAAGACATGGTGTTAAATATTAGTACTCATGAATCTCTCCGTTATGGAGGAAATGCCTCCTAGGAAAACAGAGGAAACCTTGACAAATAAATGACACAGATAGTGTTTCCTGAATGCCCATCAATTCTAAGTGAAATAACCATTACAGTGTGCCAGCAATTAAAAAAAATAAAGTTTGTTTCACTTTCACCCTTTAAGTTTGGCTCTCATGCTGTGGAATTTCTTCATCTACTTTGTTTTAAATATGAATGGCCATCACAATTCTGTAGAAAAGCTACCACATTTCAGTTAATTCAGTTGATAGAAACAGTAATATCTAAGAAAGTCCTTAGAAACCTGAACTCCTCAATTCCAGATGTGAACTTTGGTAAAAATTTTTAAGATTTTTAATACAATCTGAGTGGGCAAACAATGGAAACAGAGCAAAATTTATCCTGTCATACAAAATGTATCCTGCTTGTAGTGGGGTGATACTAGAATAATAATAAAAACTGAAAGGTAGGTTATAGACACACAGTAGAGGGAAAGAATGAGAAATATTTAAGAAAATCTAGATTCCAAATGTCTTAGCTCATTTAGTGTTTCAAATGACAGCCTGAAGTCAACCGAGAACAGTCTCAGTTTGACAAATTGTCTTGATTATATTGGCCCCTGGGACTTGGGTTGATTGTTAATTGATATAGGAGATCTCACCCCTATATGAGCAACACTATCCACAGGGCAGGTAATACTGTGCTATATAAGAAATGGAGCTAAGCATGAGCTGGCTATTGTGCCAGCAAACAGCATTTCTCCACGGATTCTGCTTCAACGTCCTGTTCTAATTCCTGTCTGACCTTCTCTCCATGAGAGACTGGAACCTCTAAGCTGTAATAAAGTCTTCCTCTCCAGAGTTTTCTTTCAGAGTGACTATTAAAGCAAAAGACATGAAACTAGAACACTAAGAATGTATTGTAATATATATTGTATGTGAATAAAATTTTAAAACTTGTAGTAAGAAGCTTAATAATGTCAAATTTTTGTTATATTAGATTTTGGCAATACTGATAAAAAATACCAACCTGAGCTATATTTGCTGATTAAAAATCCACAATAAAAACAAGCAAACAATAAATCAGTATTTTAAAGCTCTTTCTACAAGCAAATGACACTGCAAATATAATATGTTAAGCATTATTCCATTAAAAATATTATTTTAGAACACTTATTTGTGTCTAATGGACAAAAAGATAAAGAAGTCCCCTTACATTCATTTAATTCACTTAATTTTATTTCAAATGGTAAGATTGGATTTTTCTTTGTGGCTGAACAGTACCACATTGTAAGTAGAAAACTTATTTTTTTTTAATACCTTCATCCCAGCATACATATCTACATTATTTCCATATCTTGGCTACTATGACTGTTAATGCAATAAAAAGTGTATGGAAATCCCTTTGACATATTGATTCTCTTTTCTTTGCATAGATACCTTATAGTGACATTGCTAGCTTGCATGTTATAGAACACTGAGAAATGTCCAGAAATTAAAATTAGAAATGACAATAGCTTTAATAATATAATTAATCTTTATGTCACAAATTTAGTAATATATTAATCTTCCACACACTAAGAGAATTGGAAGAGGAATCAGTGTTTATGAGTCAAGAGTTTTTTATTAAAATAATTATCTATTTATATTTTGCAGATAGGTATTTTGCTTGTAGGTGTGTCTATATACCACATGTGTGTCTAGTGCCCTAAGAGTTTCAAAAAGGATTTTTATTCCCTGGGTCTAGATTTACTGCTGATCGTGAGCTGTTACGTGAATACTAGAATTCAATTATGGTTCCTGTGGATGAGCAAACAGTTCTCGTAACTGCAGAGAAATACCTTCAGCCCAAATCCATCTTTTTTTGTCACTATATTATTCACTTTAATAACATATTCCATGTTACTCTAGTACTTAGTAAATCTCATGAGAATTTATTATAAATTTACCACCCAGTCTCAAGGGCTATGTAATTTACAACTGTCTTCTGAAATTTTGTATGCATATACCTTCAACAGCAATGCTTCCAACAACATCATCAGCATCAATTTGAGTAACAGAATTTCTACCTAGCTCAGGGGTAGTCAGTTCACAAGGTAGTTAACTAAAAACATAATACTCTCTTTTCTTCATCCTTGACATATTGATTTTTAACATTTTGTAAAATAATTAGTTTACAAATGTACGTGTATTGCATTTGTCAACAATATTATATAGATATAGATATAGATATAGATGTATACACATACATAAATTCCCTTATTAGTTTACAAATGTATATGCATTGCATTTGTTCAACAACATGGTATATATATATATAATGTTCAACAATATATAATACTGTATATATTATATAAGAATTATCTTGGTCAAACACAATTCAAATATATTAACTTTATAAATATGTATTTATAATATATATATAATGCATGTGATTTAAGGTTTATATTAAATATTTCAAATGTAGGCTACTTTTTAATTAAAAGAGTAAGATATGTTTTAAGGATCAGCTAAACAAAGGAAAGAATAAATAAAATTAAATCATTGAGACATGCTTTTTCTTGGCTCCTAACTAAAATTACCTTTTTGAACTTTTATTTGTAGTAATGCTATTTTAAAAGTTAGTAAGTAAAAGAAGTAGTCAAAATTTGAATGGTATAAAATTTCTTTGGACTTCTCAAATCTATAAGCTTCTATTTCGTCTTCCTCTTTTATATTTGCTTTTAGTCATTGGGTCTGACGTATCCTTCAGAATAAAAGCAAACAGCAATGAAAAGAAAAATGTTCCTTCAACACATAATTCTGTTTGTTGTTCTTTAAGTGAACTCTTGCCATGTGACATTTGAGAATGGTATCCTTGATGCCTAGATCTAAAAATCGCTCTGTTCTCATATTTTGATTTGTTGATTGAAAGCAACTTTTGGGAACTTAAGAGTCAAACATAGGGCTCAACTGAAAGGGGTAGTTTTTTCCAAGGTGAAATGACGATTACTTTCCTGTTTGGGCTGTTGTATTTGTCTACATTAAATGAAATGAAGCACTAACATTCAGTTTTATAACTTTTCATGTATATCATGGTTGCATCACCCATTTAATACTGTGGAGATGCAGCTTCAAATAAATTATAGCGTGAACTGTGTGAAAATTAAAAAAAAATTATCATAAGCAACCACATTCTTTTGTTATATTGTAAGTAGATGTCACTAGTTTTTGTGGGGAGTAGGGATAGGGATATGACTTTGTTGGTACAGTGTTCTTCATGCAATCAGAGACCAGAATTCAGTGCCTATATTAAAATTTAGGCACATTGTCACATAATCTATGATACTAAGGCAGGAAAAGAAGAGACAGTAGGGTAGACACACACGTGCACACATAGTTTTGGGGAGTACATAGTCATAGTGATCAGAGTATTACTTTGAGTAGATATTACCATTCTGTACCTTTTTTAGTTACTGTAAACTCATGGGAAAAAGTGGCTGCAATATAAGGAACATCTGCATATAAGTCAGAGGGCCTGGGTTGTTATCCCTCTTATCATCACTAAGGCTAATAGTCATGTTTCCTAATTTCTTTTGTCCTCATTGTTTTCACTATAACAATGTGACTTTGATGATTTAATTGCTAACACATGGTTCAAACTGACATTAGTTTGGGAATGAAGAGGAAGATAGTTAATATTTAAGCAAAATTTTTGATTTTTTGACTGCATGAATTTTGGGCAAGTGAGACATTTTATGGAAATTATGTCCAATAAAGAAATTAAGTAGGATCTTTGTAATGTGAAGCAAACTGTGTGGAATATGGATGATTTATGTGTACTACTATTGTCAGACTTTCCCTGGTTCTAATTTATTTATTGACAATAAAGAGAAAATAGTCTATTGTAAATTTGTAATTGTTGATATAAAGGCCAATTTGTGTTTGTCATGTGTTAAGAGAAGGAAAAAATTGAAGGTAATGCATGAATTATACCACAGTATGAAAGTGACAAGTATTATCAGCCAGCAATTCACTGGATATAAGCAACTTCAAGAAAATTCTCCGTAAATAATCTCACACAGCCTTGGGAATTTAAAAACATCTTTTTTGGCTTGCGTTTGGTCTTGCTACTAATTGTACTATTAAGAACTTAATTGCTTGTGATATGAGGCCATGTTCACTATTAAATACAGGACAAATAGTTAATTGTTGGTACAAGGATGTAATTGTAGCTCACTGAGGAATCATTGACATTATGCTCCAAGCTTCTGGCTTCATAACTAATGTGCATAATCCTGAACACTCACAAGAAAGATATTCACACTAGGCAACTGATCGAGAGACTATTTATTTATTCTACCATTATTGTTTTTAAATGTATAGCACTGAGAAGCTTACAAACGCATGCCATGCTTGAAGTAATTACTTATACTGGTGACTTGATGCATGAAATAGAAAGTGAAAATAAATACAGTATTACAAAAATCATTTCAAATAATAATTGTCTAAAAGAAACGTGCTTGGGCCTCTGAGGAATTAGAAAAGTAAAAGAGAATAATAACAAGGAAATAAGAATATTTTACAGAGAGTGCACAACATTTGAAATAATTTCAATGACACAAACTTAGTTCTAGGTGATACTTTCTACGTTTTTAAACATGATCTCATTTGAGTGGTAAATGGAGACTAATGTTTTGGGTATTTGTTTAGCATGAGTAACTAATTCAACAACAACTTTAGTTTGAGGAATAAATGAAAACTAGATTTCAAATTGGTATTTGAGTGTTGCCAACCAAAGGAAGAAGTACATTTAACATTCTGTGGGATAGGAACAATTTTAAACCATTTAAAAATAAACCATGTAAACTCTTCAGTGGAACCAAGAAGCTGAGCATCATCCTTGTTTTATAGAAGAGGAAGTTGAGTCGCACAGCAGAGTAACTTCCCCTAGGGACATTCAACATGTGTCAGAGGCTGGTATGAACTTCATCAATTTTATTTTACAGTCTGTTCCGTTAATTACAAGCCAAAATACTTCTGTTGTGGCACCAAATGAGAGATAGGACTGTGTGTGAAACAGGGCTTGGTGCTGAAAAATAGAATACAGACCTTATGTGGGGAAGAGTGACCAGAATGTTCTCCACCCAACCACAAATTTAACAGCTCTACTTTTTCAGAATGAACTATTTCAAGAGAAAGTTTTCTCACTGATCAACAAGGAGGCAGGGGTGTTTTCAAAAAGCATTGATGAAATATGTTTGTATTCAAAGCACATCACTCCAATAACCAACTGAGCAAGACTCTACCCTCCCACTTGCTATCTGGTGTGAAGGGAGAGACATGACTGAACACAGTGATAGAGGAAAGTACTAAGCAGGCCTTACTGTTTTGTCATAGAGTATTGAGATTCAAGCAGCCAAGTTTCTGCACAGTATTTCTCCAAGTGTAATTCTTAAAGCCTTCTTGCAATGTAGCTGGGATATTTTTTAAATGTCATTTCCTAGGCACAAACTAGACTTGGAAATCAGAATACTATCAGCAAAAACCTAACTATCTTTTTTCCCCAACACACTTTGTAACTTTATCTTACTTTGTAATTATGATTTTTGTTGTTCAAATGTGTAAAGAGAATGATATAATAACTCAAAATATTATCAGCTAAATTTGATATCTATAAAAAATAAATTTTGCTATATTTTAAGTCTTCCTTTATTTCTGCTCTCCTTATTCCTTATATACTCTCTCCCTCAGTCTTGTATTCAAATTTCACAGTTATCTTGAGTATGTCCTAACAGGGTTATACACTGTTCTCTGCTCCAGTTGATGCTGACACCTCTGGACTAAGCAGTCATTTGCACTCACACACACTTACTCACACACAGATACATATATACATAATTTAAAATGAAATAAACCTTTTGTGAAAAGACATTTTACAACATGTATTAAGTATATGTAATGATTGGTTAAACTCTTATTAACTGTACTTATGAAACCTCACATACTGATGTATACACATTATATAACATTTTTATAGCTTTCACCCTCTTGGATGCCCAGTCCTCATGGTACTGCTGCTTTCTTCTCTCTTCTCAGCCAGTCATCCTTCTACTATCTTGTTATTTTTTACTGTTTTGTGTCTCAGTGACTTTCACTAGAGCTGCCTGCCAGAGCATGATTCAGGGAATACGTACAGGAGCATAGACTGGGGACACCTTACCAATAGCCATGCCTCTGTAGAAAATATTCCTGTATATACAACCAGCCATGGCCTGCTTCTAAATCCCAAATATGGATGTGACCTCATCTGCTTCTCCCTGCTCTATAAAAGTATGTTAATGACCTCACTCCTTTGCAGATATTCATAACTACTGAATGTTCAAGAACTTAGGAAGTAGGTCCTTTCTTCAAGACAGCATTCCATAGCTCACCCCCTTCATCTGACTCTTACAATATTTCAACTCTTTTGTCTGTGCTGTTTCTTAATCCTCACATGATACAATATAGAAATATATTGCTTTTAAAGACCAGTGGGAGGACTCCGTGAGTTAGGCACTTACTGTGCAAGCCTGGTAACTTGAGTTCAATCACTAAAACCCAGGTTACTATTGAAGAAGTAAAACTCCACCAGAAACATATTTTTGAGCTCCACATATCTGCCCTGGCATGGATACTCTGCATATAGATCATGAACATGCATGCTTTTGATTAACTATAAGTCTCTCTAGATGTATAGTAATTTATACTGCTCTACTCATTATTTTTTCGATGACGAGTTTTTGGAAGAAAAAAGTCAGTTCCCTTGTCTGGGCATCCTTAAAATTAAAATATTACTTATTATGCATTTTTAATGTGAGCCTCTTAAAGACTACAAACCCTATAGTTTCTGACCAATGCTATAGTTGTTGATAGACACAGAAGGGTAAGAATGGAAAAAGATATATACACAGAAGATAGATTGGTAGATATATAGACAGATAAATGGTAGATAGATAATAGATAGATAGATTGATAGATAGATGGATGTATTGTATACTGATGATGATAGAAAGATACACAAATATGTGTCAACAGGCATATTGTCACACAGACATGATTTTAAGTTGCTTCCTGTGAAATTACAAATATTTTAATTTCTTGTGACTGATAGTAAATTACAGACAGATATTTAAATTGCCTAATGATATATTTCCAAGAAAAATAAACCAATCTGCATTACAGCCACATTTATTATTTGTTAAACTTAGTAGTTTGCTATCAATGTAAATATTGTCTACTTCTAACATGTCGTGCTGTATGAAATCTCTACGTATCTTATAAGTTACTACCAGTTAATGTATTAGTTCATGCCCTTAAAGCTTGGTGCTTATTTGTTTGTCAAGTTCGGCCAATTTTAAAACAAGTAAATCATTACATAGAAAATTCAATGGGTAATTAGCTTTGCTGACCTCATTCTTTAATGAAGTAGATCCATTGGGAAGTAAGCATATATTCTTGCAGTCAGAATATGTTGTTCAATTTGTTTTCATTTATTATTATTTTTTTTAAATTCATTGATTAGTTAACATACAATTCAATTAATTCTGAAGTCTTAAAAATGAAATTGAGATGAGATCTGATACGTTCAGGGTGGTATGGCTAGTAGATAAAATCAAAAGTAATGTGTTTGTCACATTAACATAAAATATAACTGGGCCAGTCCTCTAAAGTATAAGTACAAGGTGGAAGGTGGGAGGTGTGTCTGTGTGGGTGGGGAACTGGGAGGAGTTGAGGGAGGGAAAACTGCTATTGGGATATATGTATGAACATATATATATATATATATATATATATATATAGTATTAGTATTCTAGTCCAGGTTGCAGTAGGGTCATTCTGGAGTTGGTGAGAATAAATTCTCATACTATTTTCAATGAGACAGAATTTTCACTGCATTAATAAAACATTGAAAAGAACAGAGTTCCAGGATCACCCTTAGCTTGGCATGCTCACCTTTCCTTTGTAACCATCTATCTAATTTGTTGTATTAATTTGTGTATATTTCATGTTTTCACCAGAGAAATTCTTCTAATTTGATCATGACCTTATTATTCAAAGCTTCAATGTGGAGAATGACCTTTTCTCCTCTGTGGTGTCAGAAAAGGTTGCATCTTAGTCTTGCAACCGATCAATGACTGTCATTCAGAACGTGGCTTTCGCCAGCTCTGAGTGGCACTTGCTGGTTATTTATAGCATGACCAGCAAAGCCATCTATCTTTCTTGACAGCTTGCTGTGTTACTAGCTCAGTGTCATGTTTCCTTCTAACACTACTTGTGAAACATCTACCCATCTATTCATCACTATTTTATTTTCTCTATTTCTAAACAAATGCTATGTAGATAATTATTGAAGATGCTTACTATATAATGATGTACAACGTTTCTTCCTACCTTCAGGAACATTGTAAACAGTACATCACCACTGTTAATTTTGAAAAACAACAAACAAAACAAAACAAATGTATGCTGCTATAGAAGATACATGAATTCTTTAGAGACGTTATTAAATATTTTAGAGACTGTGGGCATACATGTATATAATTCCACAAGAAGACAACTAATACTGAATATAAAGAAAAAGTGACATCAAACTAGATGACTGAGGATAAAATATTTTGCCCTACAATCTGATTTTGAAAGGAGATACTTCTTCATAGCCTTTTATTCATAATCCTATTTTATTTCATTAATCTATATTAAATCATAAATGTACATTACAGAACTTAAGTTGGGGCCAGCAAAAGTCCATGCCCATAAGGGTTAGGTCTTGGATACATTAGCAATTCATCATGACTCCAGCATGTATAATAAAGGCTGAGATCTGCTGGTATATGATATTGGTATGTAAAATCACTTTAATTCACAGAAATTGATAGGCCAAGAGAACATATGTATGGAAAGCATAAATATATTTAAAGGGGAGATAATGAGAAAGGATCAACAACTGTACTGAAACTGCAATGGTAAAATCATTTCACAAAATTCTTTTGATACAAGTAAAGAAGAAATTAATAATGCATCAAAAGGAATTGTGTTCACATGATATGTCACTTAAGTAAAAATCTCAAATATTTGGAACAACACAAATTTGACTTGGCACATTTTTTTGAGGGGGTAAGCACAAAGGTAGAAGGGTGGACTTTGGAGGAATGAGAAACAAGTGTGATCGGGGTGCATTGTATTAAATTCCAAAATAATAATAAAAATATTATGCTTGGAAAAAACCACAAAAGGTATGTTTTAATTGAATGTTGTGTAGCTTTTATACATATGTGTATTTGTGTGTCTGTGTCTATGTATGTATGTACATATGTATGTATGATTATATATATGCATACATTACTGGCTTTTAAATCAGATTGAATATATTTATGTTCCTTCCATAAAAGAAAATAATTAAAAACAAATGCAACTTCTCAATGGCAAACCAAACTCCCTGTGGTACTGTACTTCATTTGGGATATAGCAATCAAAGACCTGTTTGCAAACACTGAACCTTGAAACCTATGAGGAATTGCCCCCATTTTCAGCTCTTTGTGTATGTTTTCTATCAAATTTAGTTTTTTTGTGAAATATTCACCAACTAAGCACACATGCTATCTTTCTCTCGAGTTTTCTGCCTATATGCTATCTATCTATCTATCTATCTATCTATCTATCTATCTATCTATCTATCTATCTATCTATCATCTCTCTACCAATGATACACACACACACACACACACACACACACACACACACACACACACACACAGGTTCTTCATTTCTTTTCCCAAACCTGTTTATTTCTAAGGAGGATTTATCTAAGCTCTCCATAAAAGCCAGGTTCTCATTAAGTTTTCCTAGAGTGTTTTCAGCCAAATGACCCTTACAAACTGCCCGAAAAGAAAAATGTATGGAGTCATCAAAGACAATCCATATATTTGAGTCTCATTTAAATTTGTTTTCCTTAAACAGAACAG
Source organism: Peromyscus eremicus (assembly GCF_949786415.1). Classification (NCBI taxonomy): domain Eukaryota; kingdom Metazoa; phylum Chordata; class Mammalia; order Rodentia; family Cricetidae; genus Peromyscus; species Peromyscus eremicus. The sequence continues at coordinate 30,304,987 of NC_081425.1, forward strand.
GAACAAAAGGCAAAAGAAATGTCTGTTTTGTAGGACTCAGTAAGTATGTAATGAAGTTTAGCTTCAGGTTTAAATAGATGTTGAAAAGAAGCTAAGAACAAACGTGTAAAATTAATGCCACAAAGTGAGAGAATATCTTTTTCCTATTAACTGAGGATAATTAACTAAAAGAATTTGTAGGCTAACTTAAAGACAAGCTGTGGTTCTCTACAGGCCAGTTTGAAGCAGGAACCTACATGCTGGGCAAAGAAATGTCATAGAAGGTTCTGACCAAAGAAATAATTTTATTCAGATTTCATTTTTACCTACAAAAGAAAAGCTTAGTTAAGTCAGATTTTCTAGGTTTTTTCATAGGTTTCTTTCTGTGAATATGCAAATGTGAGTGTATTTGTGCATAAGTCTGTGTGTGTGTGTGTGTAAAGTTTTTCTAAGCTTTATGTATGTTGATTTATTTGTTAGGCTGCAGTTGAGATTTATAGAATGATAAATATATTTAAGACACTATGTATTACTACCTCACGTATTAAAAACCACTCCAAAGTTGACTAAACAAACAAAACTAATAACTAAATCATACATCACAGAAGTATATGTGGCATACGTGAAAACGTTAAATATTCTGCTGAATCTCATGTACATCATCTCAAAGATTATTTCAGATTCCCGATGCCTTGGTTAGGTAACTGTCTGATATTCACTTGATGACAAATAGAGCTACAGGTTCAAGCACTGAAAAATTTACCAAATAAAGCTGTTGAGCAAAACAACATTCAACACCTTGGCCCACAGATAAAGCATTCACAGGAGGAAGAGGAAAACAGCCCTTTTGGTTCATTGATAAAATAACAAGACTGACAATCTCAGGAGCCTTAATAGATGTTCTCTTGCAGATAATGAGACTCTAATTTCAATTTTGCCTTTTCCATCAGAAACACACCCTCTCATGAGAAGTACAGTGGAAAGATGCAAAAGGAAGAATACCTCTAGTCATTGTTGAGTCTTTGTGTTCAGACAGAGGGATCATAAGTCTTTCGTATAATAGTTTGAAATTTTTTAAATCTGGCTTTTTTGTGTTTTTATAATAGACACTGGCCATATTTTAACCTACTGAGAGTGTGTGTAACTGATAAAGAACCATGAGTGATTTGGTCACCAGATTCAACAAAATTATGTAAGAAATTGATCTCAGAAATTTCTGTATGGGATTTGAAATGGATTCACACACACACACACACACACACACACACAAACACACAGTTTTACACAGTTATCTAATATGTGATTACTTTCCTATGACTATTACTAGAAAATATTTGAGGATTTATTTTTTCCGTATAGACTGCTAGGTATTTATAACTGTGTCACAAAATCATTCCTCATGATTTACCACTGTTTTAAAATCACGTTTTGTGCATGCTTTAAAGTATCTTGCTTTCCTAGAGAGTTCACCAAGATCAGGGAGCCCCTTATGAAAAAGCAAAGGTGTCCCATCCAGGAAAGAAGCTGGCTGCATGTATCTGTGCCGCAGAGATTTTGTTGTGAGAACTGAGTAAAACAAATTGGACTTCTGAAGCCAAAACTTAGCTGTACCGATGCAGAGCCACGGGATCCAAAATGTTTCACAACCAAGAACTGATTGTTTTAAAAACGCTGTGATTTGAAAGATGAGTTATACTCTACCCAAGTGCTTTTCTAGAGAGTTCATTTGATCCTCAGTTATAGTATCTCTTTATCAATTAATGGATTGATTTTTTTAAAAAATTTTATTGATTATCTGTGGATTTCACATCATGCATTCCGATCCCACTCATCTCCCTGTACCCTGGCTTCTGCTCTGGGCCCTTGCAAACCACCTCCCACCCCCCACCCCCCCAGTCCCCCACCCCCCCACTCCCCCAACCCCAGCCGCAAAACAAAATTTAAAAGTAAAACCAAACAAACAAACACAATTACAACATAACAAACAAAACAAAACAAACAAACAAACAAACTTTGGCATGGAAGCTGTAGTGTGACCCAGTGAGTCACATAGTATACCCTTTAGTCCATATATCTCTTCTTGCAGATGTTAATTGCAATGAGTCATTGGTCTGGATCAAAGCCTCTGGCTTCTGCTACATCCTTGATACTGGGTCCTCGCTGGGATGCCTCATTTTTTATCCTCTTGTTGCCTGTGTCACGGAGATCCTGTAGCTTTGGATCCTCAGGTCAGGCCCCTTCACCTGCTCCAGGAGTTGATAGATGAGTGGGTTGTTGGGGTGGGCTATCTGGAAGTCCTGGTTCTGGGTCTGGATAGTTACTGAGGTGGTCAGCCTGTCGGCTTCCCCTCATCCTCACCACCCAGGCGAGAACTCCAGCATGGCCCAGCCTAGCTTGCTCAGTGTAGCAGACAGCAGAGTGGGGCCGGTTCTCCTGCTCCCCCAGCCTCAGGGCAGCCTCACCTGCACTCACACCAGCAGCACTAGCTCTATTGTTTTGCCCAGGTGAGGTGCAGAACCGCTCTCCGGGATTGCTGTACTTGGCGAGGGGCAGGGCCAGCTCTTCTGTTCTCTTCTCCCAAGATCAGCTCTCCAGTCTGTTGCAGGTGGTAATGGGGGGGGGGGGGGCATATTTCCCTTACCCTTAACAACTCTATGGCATACCAGGGAGGGGGCAGGGACAGCAATGGGCTGATTTTTTAAATAGGAAATCAGGTTGATTAGTATCAGAATTCTGTTAGAATTTCATGTGTGTCTTGAGAGGCTAAATCTCTTTTTAAGCAATTTTATGTCACAATGTTTCTTACGTATTTCCCTGAGTGTAATCCTTCTAGATATTAAGCTGTGTTGTCTTGAATCCCATTGTTTATTATTATTATTATTATTATTATTATTATTATTAAGAAGTTTTCTATTCATTTTACATACCAAACACACACCCTCTTCCCTCTTCCCGCCCAACCCACCCTCCATTCCCATCTCCTCCAAGTCAAGGTCTCCCATGGGGAGTCAGCAGAGCCTGGTACATTCAGCTGAGGCAGGTCCAAGCCCCCCTGCACCAAGGCGGCTCAACGTGTCACAACTTAGGCACTGGGCTCCAGGGACGGATCCAGATCCCCCTACCTGAGGGCCCCCCAAACAGTTCAAGCTAAAATTTGGCTCCTTTCAACCGAGGAACAGATGTCAGTGATGCTCACTGTCAGCACTTGGGTAGAGTATAACTCATCCTTCAAATCACAGCGGTTTTAAAACAATCAGTTCTTGGTTGTGAAACATTTTGGATACCGTGGCTCTACATCGGTACAGCTAGGCTTTGGCTTCAGAAGTCCAATCTGTTTTACTCAGTTCTCACAACAAAATCTCTGCGGCACAGATACATGCAGCCAGCTTCTTTCCTGGATGGGACACCTTTGCTTTTCATAAGGGGTTCCCTGATCTTGGTGTACCACGTTGCTCATCACAAAATGTCCACTGATCCTTCTTTCCCTGAAAATCAAACTGAATAACTGCTCAGTTGAACTCAGAGAAGCAAGACTCGAAGATAGTGATAGACATAAGTGGTGTTTTCTGGAATCCACTGAACCTTTTGTAGAGATTATCTTCAGATCTTAACTCACTATTCACAGGAATAGAATTATTTTTGTCATTCACAAAACAAGCCATACCACTTCTTCTGCGTATGCCCACACATTTTGTGAAATGAAGACTGGCAAACCAGGTTTGGTAAATGACAGGGAATCATATTATCACATTAACTTGATAATGGTGCAACACTTCATTTCTTAGGCCAAATTAATATGTAAGACAAAATGTCTATAAGGAAAAATTAAAGATAAAGATATATACAACTCAATAGTTATACACTTAACACTGTGTTTAAGTAGAATTCCTCTTTTTGAAATTTTACAAACTTAAAGGAGTATACACCTAGGCAAAATTCTGAATACTGATCGAATGACATGTATGTACATATGTGCCTACATATGTGGTAACCGTGAGTTCTGCAGTGTACTGCTTATGTACTTAGTTCATGCATTTTGACATCCTACAATCATTCTCTAAATATCCTAGTAAATTTCCCTCCAATATGTGAATTCCCAAATCTTAATGTTGATAAATATGAATTCACAATTCACAGGTTGATATATGTACATGGTAGACACACAGGAAAACGTTTTGGAAGAAAATTAATAATCTACCTTTAGCAGCCCAACACGCTATTTTATAAACGTTATAGTTCATAATTTGTAAAAATTGTCATTATTGCCTGAGAACAATTGTAAATTTTAAGAAATAATTGGTAAACCTTTAAGGGTAAATTTCACTGACAGTAGTAAATGATAAAATTATGCTAAAAATTAACATCATGAATTGTTATTTAGATTTAGACATGCTTTCATGGAAGGATATTCTGTTTAAAAGTCAACAAGAATAAAAATTGGGAGGCATGGAGGGTGTACAACCAGAAAACAAAAGTAGCCTCAAATTTTCCCAAAGCCATACTTCAACTTTTCAAGGAAACTATTTAACTGTCAGGACTGAACAGCTTCAAATCCATCATCTGCCTTTCCATTGCACTTTTCCTGCAGAATAGAATTTTTTTTTTAAAGTGACAGATATCAGTGTTTCAAAACTGATCTTGTGAACACATAAATAACACAACTGAAGGCATACTTTATGTGCAATGTTACAGTAGATATGTAAAGGTTACATGTGCATATCTAGGAATCCTTTAGTCAACACGTAACAAATACTGTAGAGTTTATTCCACAAAGCATTAGTTCATGTTTTTTTTTCATGCTGTTTGAGTTTTACCAACCACAAGTAAAAAATATATTCAAATAATTACGTCTACATAAATGGAAACATAATCAAACGCCTCAAGTGAAAATCCCAAGGAACAGAATTGGTATCCAAAGCCAAGTGTTAATTCAGATCCTTCACCCTTGATGACATGAAGCTAGATTCTCTCATTGTCTATAACTGTTTTTCACTGATAAAATACTTTTCTGCCACTGGATAACTATTAACTGATGTCTACACTAGAGTATCTCAATATCAGTGTCAAGAAAGCTAAGAAATAATTGAATTATATCACAAATCCTGCTTAAAGTGCATATGACAAAACTGTAGAAAAATATGAATTGAGTTTTCCATTTCAAACATAGAATAGATCCTGAAGATAAAATACTCTCTGATACTTTTAATTCTTCACTGAGAATACATATACCAAAATCAAATACTTTCATATGAAGGGAGTGTTTATAAAAAAAAACACACACACACACAAAAAAAAAAAACTGCTTTCTGTCTCTACAAGAACATTAGTAGACACCAGTATAAGAATCTTTGTTCTGACATCTATACTTTGAACCTACTAAGCTTCTTAAAACATTACAAAATCCCTACACGCACACACATTTCAAACTATTGTTTTGTTTGTGAGGCTTTAAAAGCAATAAATTTTATTTTATGGATTTGCCATTCCTTTTTTTCCTGCTTATAAAACTGAAGGCATGGATAGTCCCTCCATTGACCATAGTATATACAAATTCACATCCTATGCTGGTATCAATTTATTTTTATAAGACAAAATTTCAAATAAGCCAGAAGCCATTGTTCTGCATAGTTTCTCCAAAAGAGAAGCCAATGAGCACTTTCAAAGTAGATATCTAGACACAACTGCACATTTCTGTGTATTTCAAATGACTTAATGGGATTAAATAAATTGTTGATTCCTTAGATTTTTCACATGAGTTACAAAGAATATTAAATTTCCATCACCCATCATATTGATGATATTACTCGTAGAAACAAATAAAACCTCTAGATTACCCAGAAATTCCAGAATTAAGATCCATGAATTCAAGACATAGGAGAAAATGAGCACTGTAGCTGGAGTTTTCCCCAGTCCTGCTTGGGCCCCCACAGTTCCCAAGCTCATTTATAAAATAATCACTCAGAAGCTCATATTAATTAAAATTTCTCAGCCATTAGCTCAGGCTAACTATTAACTAGCTGTTACATCTTAAATTAACCCGTTTTTATTAATCTATAAGTAGCCACATGCCTTGTGGCTTACCAGTACTTTTACATCTCGCTTCCTCTGTGTATGGCTGGCAACTCCTGACTCAGCTTTCCTGTTCCCAGAATTCTCTTCTCTGCTTGTCCTGCCTATACATCCTGCCTGGCTATTGTCCAATCAGCATTTTATTTATCAATCAATCAGAGCAACATATTCATAGCATTTTAGCAGAGCATCAATGTCCAGACAAGTCAGAAGCACAGAGGGCACCCATAGTTCACAGAATCATTCTTTTTTTTTTTTTCAATTAAACTTTTAGCTTCATTTTATTATTGGTCTCAATGATACTGGCTATTTTGGCTATTGTTAGTTTTTGAGATTGTATTTTAATTACAATATTTCTACCTTCTTGTCCACTCTTCAATCTCTTCCATAAACTCCTGCTGTACTCCTTCAAGGTCATGACTTCTTTTTTCATCAATTTTTACTGCAAATATTTGTATATACATATGTATTGGCTTTAATTTGAAATTAACTTTGCTAAGTGGTCAGAAAGATATTTAGTCTAAAATTTCTGAGTTAATGCAATGTATGCCAAATAGTCAGAAATAATCTAATATATTGATTAAAAGTAAAAGAACATAAAAATAAATTGTATCAATTACACTGATACTGTCAAAGTGCTGTCTTTTGTTTATCACTGGTGTTTCTAGTCCATAACTCTTTTAAAGTAGTCCTGCATTCTTTATATTCAGAACCTCTTAGACTGTAGGCTATAGCATGTCAATCACCATGTGATAAATTATGATTTTATTCTGAGACCATCATGAATATTGGAATATAAGTTATCATTCAATTTATTTAAGCATTACTAGAACTAAGTATGCTAGAGCAACTCACTTCTGAGTGTTATAAAATGCGTGGAATACGACTGAGGTCCATGTGTGTCAATACTTTCCCTACATGATGGACACTGAAGGTTTTCAAATTTTATATCTGGAACTAGAAGAGCCACAGAAGGAGACTGGTATACAGACTCTTAGATTTTAGTGCCAACTATCAAAAAAAGAAAGAAAGAAGGAAAGAAAGAAAGAAAGAAAGAAAGAAAGAAAGAAAGAAAGAAAGAAAGAAAGATTTAAAAATCCTAAAGAATCTGGCACACTGATTAATGAACTTTCTACATTTAAAAATAAATCTCCAGCCAAGAAAAGTATTAATGTCATTGTTGTTTTGAACATAGTTAGACCTTTCTTTACAGGTGTGACCCAGTACATTCCAATCTAATATATTCACTATTTATCTGCAAGTAGATAAAAGTAGTCAAATCATAGAATTTCTAGCTCTTAAAATAGGTTATTGATTACAATAGTTTTCTATTTCTATTTTGTTTTACTTGTTCATATGTACATGTTCCTCAGAATGACTTGTGATTTTGATACAATATTTTGTGAAGTGTCTTTACTAATGGCTTTTGCTTTGGATGTCTTTCAAACCTTATACAGAAGAAGAGAGTTTAGATTTTGCTTAATTTAAGAGAATGAGTAGGAGGAGGTAGATTATGATTGTCAATTACTTTTCAGAGACAGAACATTTGTAATTAGATCTGCAATTAACTTTGAATAATTGAACACTGAACTGTGCAGTTGAAATGGATTTAACAACACAGATGTTTTAAAGGATAATATATAGTTACTCATAATATCCTCCTGTAAAGTCTCATAATCATATAAGGTCATCATAGAATCAATTATGAATGTATTCAAGGTAAGCTAAGTTTTTTTTTTACTATTTAAGAGAATAAGTAAACAAGTTCATTTTTTATCACCATATATACCTGTGGATTTTTTTCAGACATATATATGTATGTATGTATATATAGTATCAAACCTGTAGAATATAGATGGATGTATAGCTTGCATATGATTTTTACTGAAGATAATATTTCACAGAAAGCATTTCATCACAGGCAATGGATGTTTTATATATTAATATTTTTATTTTCTGTTAACATCCTTTAAGTAGAGATTATTATTATCACTACTTTTTTCAATGAAATACCAAACAATATATAAGTAAAGCCATTTCACAAATGTTGATCATTTGAAATGATTCTAGTCTATGATATTGATAAATGCAATCGCTCACAGATTATCTCAAATCACAGACTTTATGTAAGCATGAGTCAGTACAACATCAAAAGTGATATTGAGATTTTATGTTTAATGAATATTTGCTGTGAGACTGTAGAGATGGCTCACGGTTAAGAGCACTGGCTCTTCTTCCAGGAGACCAGAGTTCAACTCCCATCACCCACATTGTTGCTAACAACCATCTTTAACTACAGTTCCAGTGGATTCTTCATCTTTTTTAGACCCCCATGAACACTGAACACTTGTCATACACAGACATATGTGCAGGCAAACACCCAAACACAAAAATTAAATGAAATAAATTTCAAAAAATTAATATTTGATATTAAGTATTTAAATATAAATGATCTCATTCAATATTCATTGTAATCCTTTTAATTAGGTGTCGTGATTACTCAGCTGTGTAGATGACGTTTCTTGTATTAATTGCCTGAGACATATATTTTGTGAGTACTTAACACCGAAGCTTTTACGGGTACTGATGACAGAATACATGTTCCTGAGAAAACCTTCCCAGATCAAATACATAGTCTAGTTGTACTCTTATTCACACAGACACATATGTGTATCCATGCACACACATATGGCCTACACACACACACACACACACACACACACACACACACACACACACACCCTACTTCACAACTCCTTTTATGTTAAAATCCATTCTGTACTGTCCTCCTGATGGCTAAAATAAATGGAACAGGACCAGGTAATCATTAAAGTAAAATGACTGTTGTCTTCCAATGTGATGTTTGTCATTGAATAATAAATCATACAGAAGTTAGCAAAAAAAAATAGTTTTCTTAATAACACGACACTTACTTATTTAGCTGGTTGTGTCCTTAGGCCCATACACTAAAAGATGTTGTATTTTACAGGACTATTAATACGACAAGCTGAGGGTTAAATCAACATCTGCTAAGTAAATATTATGCTTTCCTTTCTTAATAACTGTTTTGAGGATTATTCTTATGAAGACATCCTCTGTGATCACAAAACAATGTTAAGAAGATATTTGACTTCTGAATCCATGTTGGAAAAAAAGCTGGTATTCCAATTACTTGTCTTCAAAGGGTTAATAGATGGATGTATGGATAACTAGATAGAAGAAGATAGGTAGATAGATAGATAGATAGATAGATAGATAGATAGATAGATAGACAGATAGATGATAGAGTTCATTTAAAAATTTTTAAAAATATTAAAATAAATAGACATATCAACACAAAAGCCAAATGCTTAGCCCTGAAAGTATACACATTCAAAAAGCATATACATTCAATAACATTGTAAAAACTGAGTATCTTACATTTATTTATTTGGGGATTTGTGTGTGTGTGTGTGTGTGTGTGTGTGTGTGTGTGTGTGTGTAAGCTAGAGTACTGCCTTAGGTGGCTTAGGTGCTGTTCCTCAGGCACTGAATATCTGTGTGTTTGTATGTGTGTGTGGCAGGGGGGTAGGGTAGAGGACAACCTTAGGTGGTGTTCTTCAGTCATTATCCACCTTTTGTTTTGTTTGTTTTTGAGACGGGGTCTCTCATTGGCCTGTAGCCTGCCAAGTAGGCTTTGCTGTTTGGCCAGTGAGCTCCAGGGATCCTCTTGTCTCTGCCTTCCCAGTGTTGGTATAACAAGAGTGTCATCACACCTGGCTTTAAAAACATGTGTTCTGGGGCTCAAACTCAGGCCATCGTATTTTCATGGCAAGTACTTTACTGACTGATCTGTCTCCCCAGTCCTTCGCCTCTGGTCCTGTAGTGAGGGAGAGGAGAAGGACTAGTCTATGAATTAGAACTATGAATTGAACTAGAGAAACACAGCAGGGTACATGGAATGGTTTGGAAAGAGGAAATTATATAACTACATTCTAATTTAAAAAAAAAAAGAATTAAAACCTTGGAATACAGTTCTTTGCCAAGAAGGAGGTGTAATGATGGTGATGGAAAGTAGGAAGTGGAAGAAATAAAATTAAACCTAAAATGGTAGAAAATCCTAGTTAGCTCGAGGAACAATGTAAGATAAATGGAGGAGACAGAAGACATTTGCTCAGTCTGGGAAGAGAATTGGAGGTGAACTCAGGAGCTGGCATTCACACTCAGAGGAAAGAAAACATGGCTTCTAATGCAAGTTCACAATGCTCAAGTTCATTAACGCTTACAGCTCATTAGTGAAAAGCAAACCCAATAATACCCTCTTGGGTAGGCATATGGTTATGCAGTGTCTATGATGATTTGAGCTTTATTCTCTCTGATAAGACCATTTTGAGGACACATCGCTAAGGAGAACTGAGGATAAATGTGTCTTTATTGCATTCGCTTTCCTTTACTTTGTACAGCCATATGAAACTAAAGATAAGGAAATATGGTGAATATAACAGAGGGACCAGACAACTGGCCAAAGGGAAATGCTCATGCATGAGCATTGTAAAGTTGCATGTACATTTATACTTGCAAATAATTGACCCAGAAATTGATACATTCTTCAACATGTGAATATGGCACCTTAAGTGAGTATGCATGTTTTAAAGGTTTTTTTTTTCATGAATTGAATAGTATATAGTAAACTATTGTGTTAAAAAACCCTTTTAAGGAAACATATACTTTTCTGAGAAGTTATTTTCAAGTCACAGAGACAGCAGGAGTGTAAGGAAATAATTAACATAGTTTGTGCCTCTACTATGTGCCAGCAACTGTGTGTCACACATATGGTCTCTTTTAGCAAAACTGCCAGATATTTGCTAATCTTGTATCCAGACAGTCTGTACAACTAACAACAAATGTGTTTCTCTACGCTCTGGGCACTGAGTCCTTGTGCAGTAAAATGAAGCATCATGCTATATTGAAACATTCCTTTCCTAAGATACTGTTTCGCACTCATCCTGTCTATCAGGTCAGGAATCTTCATGAGTCTTCTAAGCTGATTTGGTGTATTCTTTTCTCATTGTTGTGACATAGTATCCTAAGATGTCATTAATTGTGATAAAGGCTTGTACAAATACAGTCTCACTGCTTGCCTGAGATGACAAACACTTCAGGAAGATTTCTATATATGTCTTATGTTTGAAGTAAGTATTCACTAGTATTAATAACACAAATTTATGGTCGAAAACCTAAGAAAATTTAAAACTTGAATTAAAAGAATGGGCTACAGTGTCTCCTAGTCTCACATGTTAATGACCTTTAGATGATAAACAGTGGAAAGATTCACAATATCTACATATATTAACCACATTTCCTTTTCAACTACAAGAATCTACATGAGTTTGATGAAATAAATTGCATTCATATAATATATTATTTTGGGTTTTAAAGGTATAACATATATCCACATAAGAATAGTATTCACTCACTGCAATGGATATATTTATATTTGGATATATTATGCAAATTTTTCTCATTCTTTTTTTTTTTTTCGGAGACAAGATTTCTCCGTGAAGTTTTGGTGCCTGTCTTGCATCTTGCTCTGTAGACTAGGCTGGCCTGGAACTCATAGAGATCTGCCTGGCTGTGTCTCCCAAGTGCAGGGATTAATGTTGTACACCACCACAGTCCAGCTTCATTTATTGTCCTTATGACTAGTAAAGGACTTTTAGTATGAGGATTACAAATAATGTTCAGTGTTTTAACCAAACAAATATTTATTGAACACCTTCCATAACTCACATTATTAATAGCAGTTCAGATTCTTGAATACTGCTTTGGATCAGAATATTAAGTGGAAGAGAAGAATATTTTTTCTGTGTTTTTTTTCCTCTTTCCCTTTCAATAATCATATTCACTCAAAGCTTGCACCATCTGTATGAGGTCAAAGACATCAGAGTCGTTTTGCTCACTGGATCTGTCTTTCTAAACCATGTGATTTTGTGGAACTGAGCTTTCAGCTGTAATTGCGGTTTCCCCATGGAGATAGCTAAGCCTGAATATATAAACATGTGAGTTCATTATATTTTTTATTTGAAAAGGCATAGGTTTTATGTCAAGTTCTATAATCATGGCTGAATGAAATTATTGTCGCACACAGTTCTTCAAATAGATATATTTAAAAACATTTAATGATTTGGAAATTTATCTTGATCATTGAATTTTCTGATGGCTGATACATTTTTATGATTGATATGTGTGTATCCTGATTAAGAAACTAAGGGTATTATGCCATTTATCAAGACAGCTGTTAATGTGATTGTTTGATTGTGGTAAACGTGTATATCATATGAGACCTACATGCCCATAATGGGAACAAAGCCAGATATTCTCCTTTTGTGAATAGAGCCAGAATCAAAATTTGCTTTTCTTTTCACAGTATTATAAAATAAGCTTTACCAGTCCTGAAGGAAAAGTCATGGTGTGCATTTAAATAAAAATATTAATAACTTGAGCTGGGGCTCTTTTCAGAAAGCTGTTGGATGGTTTTAGATATTTTGTGTAGGTAAGAATGTGAATTGAATTGCTAATGACACATCTGGAATGATTTTGAAAGCTCATCTCTTGTCACTTATCACATTGTGTGTAGTAAATTACTAGTTATATTGAATCATAAATCCTAATAAATGCATTATTCAGGAGTTGTTCATAGAATTTCGATAGCGATATGCAAGTATACTTTCACTGAGCTTCTATTAGTGCTATTCACTATAATAATTCTAATGTATGTTACTAAATGAAATATATATAATAAATGAAAAGGAAATGAGCATGTAATTCATTATAATTAATTTATCAGTCATAATCATAAACATATTAATGATAGTAAAATTGACAGTTGTTAATTCTTGAGGGCTCATTGCCTGGTTTTTTACTTTATACATTTAAATTTTAATGCATAACTGGCTTGTTTTTGTTGTTAAAATCATGATTTAAATTATCTTCTAAAAATCACTATACCAATAGTTAAAAAGTATTTTTAGTAGGGTTTGTTTGTACCTGCCTATTATCTCAGCTACTTGAGAACTAAAGCAGGAGAGTAGGACTTTTGAAATTGTCTTGAGCTAGAGTTGAGTTCAATATCAGCCTAAGGAAGTGATATTTCAAAATATCAACTAGAAAGTATATACAGTTCAGTGCTAACTTGAATGCCTAGCTTGTGTGCAACCTTAGGTTCAGTCCTCAGTATGTCTAAAGAAAGGAAAAAACAGGTTAAAAATATCTTTTCAGGCAGGCAATGGTGGTGCACCACTTTAATCCCAGCACTCGGGAGGCAGAGCTAGGCAGAACTCGGTGAGTTCGAGGCCAGCCTAGTGTACAGAGCGAGATCCAGGACAGGTACCAAAACTACACAGAGAAACCCTGTCTCAAAAAAAAAAAATCTTTTCTTTTTCAAAAAAGAACATCTTTGTGAGGGATAAAGATAGTATACATTACAATAATCTGAGTCCTCAATTTATACCTAAACATATAATTTTTTTGTTGAAGTTTCTATTTTTGAACATAAAAAACAAGTAAAATACTTCCAATATATTAAACATACTGTGAAAGTTTAATTGATTTATCATATATTTACACAAAAATAGAGAAATTATAATAACTATAAATAAGGGATCAGTTACAAGAAAATAATATGCTATATATGTTTGGGAAATGAGTCAGTACATTCCCGATTTAATGACACCTGAGATGAGTTAAAATCCAGCACCGAATCAACAGTTGTCACTCATGGGATTTTTTTCCCCTGTGTTGATTCTTAAGTTTGCATAGATTTTACAACTAGACAAACAGGAGGGTTGAAAGTGTGAAAATATTTATATGCTTCTTGTTTAACTAATTCTTTTTTCTTCATTCACAAACCTTTAAAACGTTCATACCCTGCAACATGTGCTCTGCTCATGCCCATCTACCACTACCTTTCTCTATCTCCCCCTTCTACCTCACACACTGTCTCACCCACAACCTCACCTCCTCTTTTTAGTTTTTTAAACTTATTAATAATCGCTATAGTGAGATAGTGTTGTCAATATATTCATGTATGTATGGAGCCATCCATTGGGGGACCTACCTAAGTTACCTACAAATGGTGACCAATTGCCAAAAGCCCCTGCGGTAGCGGAGGGGCTTCAGGGCTCCCGGCTTAGTCTACGCTGCAAATTTGACTGGTTTCATCCTCGGCAGGGAGCCATAGTCATAGTGAGTTTTTGCGTACAACAGCCATGTCACGTTTGGCAGTCAGTCTATCACAGCTCTCCTTCCCATCCATCAGTTCTCTCAGTCTTGCAACAGTTTTTCCTTAAAGTTTCTTGAGCCTTGGATATGGGAGTTTGAAATAAATGACCCTTTCAAAGCTCAGCACTCACAATTACTGATACTTGGCATTTTGTCCAGTTATGAGGCTTTGTATTAACCACTACCTACCACAAAGAAAAGCTTCTTCGACCAAAGTTGTGAGCAGAACAAACCCATGGGTATAAAAATAAATACTTAGAATGTACTCTGACGGCACTGATCATTTAGCATATCAAAAGAAGTAGGTGTTTTGTTAGAACATATGATTCTCCCAGTTGAGAATCTTTTACAAAATTTATAGTACCAGTCGTGAAGTCCTCATATCCAAACAGAAAACTTACATTTCCCCCCACAACCAGTAATTCTTAGTTAGATATCCTGTGAGTGAGATTTCCATTTAATAACTCGTGTCTTCTGTATAGGCTTCTGTTCAAACCGTGTGTGTGTGTGTGTGTGTGTGTGTGTGTGTGTGTGTGTGTGTGTGTGTGTGTCTGGGGAGAGGAAGGAATGGAGGAGGGAGAGAGTTTGCATGCAGACTAGTGGATTTCCATATGGCTTCTATATGTATCCCTCCTTCGGGCTAAAGCTAAGGCTTCTTTGGGCATTTCTTTTTCTAATCCCCATTCCCATTTAAACATCTAAATTATAATTTTTCTCACATTTCATCATGTCTTTCCTTGTTTGGAAGATTATAGATTTACATATAGCTTTGCATGCACCATTTACATCATTTTGGTTAAGCTTCCTGCCTCTCCTCCATCTCCCCATCACCTCCCCTTTCTATGCTTAAACTTTTCTGTGCCCAGAATTCCCTATCTCTACTTTCATTTTATCTATATTTTATTATCTCTTCCTTAATATATTTGCCCACTGAAATGGGGTCTTTTTTAGTTTCTTGGCTTTCAAGTTACTCCAGGTAAAGCATACAAAGCAAAAATTTGAAGATATTATCTCAAAGAGTTAGGACAGAAGAATTTTAATATACTCATCATAAAAATCATCATACATCATGATACAATGTAAGGTCATATATATATATATATATATATATATATATATATATATATATATATATGATGATTGCCTTGAGTTGATCACTGTCAATGTCCACATGAAAATATTACAGCGTGTCTCATAAATATCTACAAATATTTTGTGTCAGTCAAAAAATTTTAAATTAATATAGAGGGCTTCAAAGTTCACAATCAGTTGTTTATATAGGGCTATCATAAAATTAAATTGTTATGATATAGATTAATTTTTCTGATGTAAATGAACTATATTTCTATTGGAATTGAATAAAAATGTCACATGAAGACATATACCTAAGAGGATCTGCAATCTAACTCAAATCCTATCCCAGCACATTTTCATTCAGAGTCACATATTTCCCTGGTAGTGTGAGTGGCCTGTGAGGCTACCTTTGGGAGCTCCAACAGCGGGGTTCAAATCCTAGCTCTTTTGCTTTGTTGCTCTTCACATATGAATAATTCATTTAATTTCTGTTACATTGATTATTCTCCAAAGTAAAATGGGTTACTAATATAAATTTCTTAGTAATGTTGCTATGACTGAAGGTATTAATAGGTAGTAAAGTACTTTAAATAGTGTCAAGGAAATAGTTTGCTATATATTAGTTATTGCATTTAAGTAAAAAAAAATATCATCTGTCACTATCTCAATCCTATTACAGAAATACAAACCCAAACCCATAAGCTGGTGAAAATAAAATGCATTCATATCGAATTAAATATATACCCAACTTTAATTTTTGCCAATTCTTTAGAAAGTTTTATTGTAATATCTTTCAAAAAGTAGCTCTAAGGTCACTTAAAATGAATTGATTGTTTGTAGCTAAATGTGGAGAAGCTGAGAACCTGCTAAGACTGTTCTTTTTGCTTATTTCACAATTGGTTCTCTTTGTTGTCAAGGTAACGATTTAACAATCACCTTTCTAACTGCCTATCCTCTCCTCGAGAATAAAGGCGTGTATAAACTGATCAGCCCTTTAAAAATCCGTAGCTGAAAATATGAACTAGAAAACACAGATTGATTTTATGTGTAAGTTGTATCTTTCTTAAGCTATAGGCAAGATTTCTCTGGTTCTGGTTTACAAGATAAGAAATCATTTCCCCCAGGCTCTCAACAGAACTATCTTCTTCATATTAGATATTAACAGTCAACCAATCATAATAAAGGATGTCTTTTATTCAATTTTTACTATTTGCCATCTATTAGGTTTTATGAGATTCTATTCATATACTTTTTAGAAAATAATCTTTTCTAGCTATCTTAATTCAGATATATACTGACTATAGTTTGTAGTTTTAAAAGTTTAGAGTAAGGGAGATGGAGTATTTACACAAGTTCATTCTGCAAGTAGTAAATAGGTAAAATTAGAATGAAATCATGTGACTGAAAGTCTTTAATACAAATTCCTATGTGATACTGCAAAGATTCTTTTTTTTTTTTTTAAGGCTGGTGACTGTACTATACCACATATATATCCCTGTTGCTTTTCTCTGGTTATTTAAAAACATTCCATTGTCAAGATATTTTTGTACCACATCATTGTTTATGTATATTTCAATGAGGTCCTGTTTAAGCAAGGTTTCCTTTACCGGCAAATTGACACAGATTCTGGTCTGCAGCACTTTTCAGGAATACTACACTTTTCAAAACCGCATCAACTCCTAAAGGTTACCAGAATAACATAGTGATCAGGACTAATACACGTAAGGGACTGAGTTATTCATCTCATGCATATCTCAGAGAGATAGTACTATGTAATTAAGACAAAGTACTAGGCATGAATACATGCTGAAATTGTTCAAACAAGTGTATATAGTTCCAAATATTAAATCATACTGTAACAAAGGGATCCTATTTTCTGATTATTTCCTCTCTCTAACTTATGACTATAAATTCACATCATTTCTTCTTTCTATTTTATGACTATAAATTCACACTCACAGGTGACTCAGCTGAAACCAACCATAGATGAACATATGAGATTCTTGTAATTGCTGAAGTGTTTGTACTTTCCTAGGAAAGACAATTGGTTACCACCTAATTAATTATTAAAAGTGCAAGCATACCTTTGAAACACACAAACCAACAAAGATACTCTGAAAGAGAGAGGGAGAGCTGGCCCTGTGTTTCAGAGATTTACCAGAGACCATTGAAGAGTGTGAGTTAAGTCTAGAGAGACAGCAGACAGTGTAACTAACAGTATCGCCACACTGCCAATACCTGTGAAGGACAATGAAAGTGGCCTTATCCAGGAAAAGCTGGGGCTTCCTTTATCAGATGCAGACAGAGCAGACAAAATGCCCAGGATGGAAAGGTGAAAAGAGGGAAAGAAAGAAACCATTGGAATGTGAGAAACCTGGGGAACTGTAATGCAGTTTGTGAGCCTGCAAGACAAGCGCTGCAATTACCAGGGCACTCTACTGTGTCAACAGAATATTTATAATTTAAAATTGAAAACATAGTGAAATATTCACTGACACAGCAGGAGCAGTTATCAATATCCATGTGGCCATATATCTGAAAAGGTAAAAAGGAAAGTTAATCTAGTTTTAAATATTTTGTGATAATCTAAGCACATACCCATCCCTTCTTTCCTTCTTTCTTTATTCATTTATTTTTGTCTGTAAATCAATATTGATACACTATACATATTTGTGGTGTAGAATAAGGTGGCATAATGGAGATTTGTCAAAGCAAAATATTAACTTCTTCTGCAAACAGGTATGTTACAATCCTCATTAAAACAAATTAAACTGCCAGATCTAATGACACATAAATTACCTAATTTCTAAGCAGCTTTAAAGAAATATGAAAAAGGTCGTAAATGGGTTTAAATAAAAGAGAAATAAAGAAGTCATATAAATAATGGGAAAGAGAAAGACATTATTAGCCTGGCAA
Organism: Peromyscus eremicus; assembly: GCF_949786415.1. Taxonomy (NCBI): domain Eukaryota; kingdom Metazoa; phylum Chordata; class Mammalia; order Rodentia; family Cricetidae; genus Peromyscus; species Peromyscus eremicus. The sequence goes on from NC_081425.1 coordinate 30,323,284, forward strand.
CAGGATTATCTCAAACCAAGGAATTTTTAGACTCTGAGCATACATACACAGAATGACTCTCCTGTACAAGTACATAAAAGAATCTATTAGAAGACTTATCTTCTTAAATTATGTTCCAATAATGATACATATACATATGTTTATTAGATTTTATATTTTCATCTCATTTTGACAGGTAAATAGTGTCTATATCTTATTAGACCTCTCATATAACTGCAGATGTTTCAGTGTCTACAGGAGGTACATAGAGAATACTTAGAAATCTGTCTGTAAAATAGTGATGCACAGCCCTTTGACATCTTTTTTTACCAAGATGAGATTCTGGCAGATGTTCGCACCACATGTGTATCCTCACAGGTCAATTTCCTACATTTAAATTCATGACAATTGAACACAGAAATAGCTTACAGCCCATGCCTTACCCATTTATAAATGTTGAAACATGTATATGACTGGTAATGTGCTTGGCATTTGAGAGGTAGGTATTCAATGTACAGGATAACCATTATCATTATAGTGCAAGAAGAGTTTCTTCATTTTGACTAAGGCATAATGTATCCCATTGTTAAGAATTAGCATTAGACATATGCAAATATCTGTCCAATGCTAATTGTTTCAGTACTAGATGTCTTTGCAACATGAAAATCATATACCTTACATTTTAAAGGTCTTATACTGAATTATTGTTGGGAAAAGACTATGTTACTGAAGAGAGACCTAACATACAGGATAAGTCAAATTCGTTGAAAGTGAGGTGGTGAGAAAATGAATATGTCTGCATTGATTTTATTAAAGAGCTAATATGTTCATTGATATCAAGAATATGTGAAAGCAACAAACCAAGCCAAAGATACCTGAAATGTTCTCTACTTTCCCTTGTGAAACAGAATGGAGATCAGAACACACAAAATGAGCAAGTTTACAAAGCTGACAGATTTTAATTGGGGGAAGAAGGCAGTGGTCCAGATTCAGACATAGTGGACTTGAGCAATGCAAAGACAGTCAGTGCAGGGCAGGAGAGGAGTTGAATAAACAAATATGCAAATATGTGGAGAGCAAAGCAAAGTGACACTTCACACACAGCAGATCGGGAGATGTGACTGGGAATCAGGTGAGAACGGATGATTGCACATTGGCTTGACTAACAGACGGAGCAACTGGCCTATCCTTGTGAACACAGAGGAGAGGTTCAGTGACTCATTGAATGGACTCTTACTGAAATGAGTTCATACAGATTAGAAGCATTTAGACTAGAAAAAGATGTACATGCAGCTACTAAGAATTGTATTTAAAAGAAAGTTAGGTAAATTTAATATTTGTTGTCAGATTGATAGATTAGAGATTTGGTTTGTTTCAATAATTTACATTTTTTTATTTTTTACTAATTGATATGATCCCTTTATAAAGAAACATAAATCTTCTTTGGAAAAAGGCTACTTGCTGCTATTTTTAAGTAGACTGTAACAAGATGTGTTATTGAAAGTATGACCTCAGGGAAGAGGCGAGAAAAAATTAATTCCAATAATCAATTAAAAAGTGTGTGTGCATGCTTTCGTGTGTGTGTGTGTGTGTGTGTGTGTGTGTGTGTGTGTGTGTGTAGAAAAGAATCATCTACTACTTTTTTGAGCAAACAGTATTTCATGAAGCTAGATTATATAATTTTTTGGGATGATCTTTTTCTTTTAGTAACTGGGTGCTTCTGGAAGAACATTTGGAGAACATTAACATTAGATTTATAGGCAAACTTTCTTTTTCCACCAAATTTTAAGGGTGTCATGTGTCAAATATTGTTATTTCCTTTAGTGTGAGACTCAAGTGAATTGAAACCAGTAATATATTTCACTCAAATTTTTATTGGCCCATATGGAGCATTTTTCTAAATACTTAACTCTCTTTAAAATAAACATTCCTAAGGGTTGCTTATATAATTAAAGTAAGTTGATATTTAATACTAAAACCTTTAGTGATATAATTTCACAAGTAAGCAATAGGCAGAAAAAAGTTTGTGGGAGATCCTGGTGTTGTGTGCTTTGTTTCAAAGCTGCTTTAGGGAGTTAAAAGCATGAAAAAATTCCTGATGTGAATAAAACTGGACAGGATGCTGCCTAACTTAATACTATGGTTACTTTGAGGTATATAAATCATACTAATTGAGCTGTCACATATACTTTCATTTTACTAAAATAATTTTATGTATGTTTAACTGGCAATTTTGTCTAATCTAAAATTCAAGTACTTAATCTCAATCATTGTGAATATTCCTAAAATCAGTTTATGACACGATTTAAATAATTTCCTATATGTTTTGTGAGCTATAAAAATTTCTATACATAAGGCTTGGGATTTATTGAAAATATTTGGTCTCCAATAAAGCGTGTTTCATCAGGTAAATTCTAATGACGTGACACTTTGTTCTATATCTCATCCGAAGTTGCAATCCTAGTGTTTCTGATTTTTGGAAGCCTGTTTTATCAAGACTATAGTCTTGTTGACTCTTCCTTCTTGTTTTAATCACTTCTGTCACATCCCCCCCACCCAAAGATGGTACAGATGAGTAAAAAGGCATGGCTGAAACTTAGACATTTAGAAATAGACAATACCAGCCTTATGAAAGTCAAGGGTGCTATAGACGAGAACAAAATTCAAAAATTAGCTGTCATAGAACATGCAGTCCTTTGGGCTTATTTCAAAAGCAGTAGAAGTTAGAATGTTGAAAACCAAAATCAAAATTTCAGAAGATACCTCCCCATTAACATACTTATATTTGCTCCTTTCTAGATTGTCCCTTTCTGAGGAGTACTACCCAGGGTGAGAAAGCCGTGGACAAGCCCTTTACTACAACACTCACTTGCAGGCTTCTCTCTGAAGCAAAGGGGGAAACTAACAGTTTCTTCCTTGAAGTACGCCCAAGCCTTTGATTACTTCTATTACTGCACAGTGTCTATATCTGGCTATTAAATTGTGCAATTTTCCTTCATCATAGACTTGGCTGCTTCAGATTGAGAACACTGTACTCTGTCTTCTAATTCCAGTAAAGTCAATTATATAAACTCTTTTGCTTTTAACAAAATTCTCTTTACCACACTGCTTCTCTCATAGCAGGCAGAGCTAAGCAAAAGGGAATTGTGCAAGCTTTTCAGGTACAGCAGAGTTCTGCTCAGCAGGTACATTTATTACTAATGGGTAAAATAGTCTCCATTTTTAGCTACATAATGCTTCTGAAGCCTTCCGTTTTCAGGTTTGGAGAGACATTCCAGTTATGTTGAGAGAGGAAGGTGAATGCCACTGAGCACAACTTGAGGTTGCAGCAGGGGCACTTTTTATCATTCAGTTTGCTTCAGAAAACAGCACTGTTTGTGTCTTTAATGGGTGGATTTGCATTATATACCATGGTCCACCCAGACTTTAACCAATTGAAACACATCCCTAGTTTGTGCAAAATCTCTTAGTAAAAAGCAGTTAAAAATGTTGATGTTATGTTTACATATTCAATATTTTATCAGAAAGGGTGATTTTGAATACTCTGGTGTACACTGTATAAAACAGAAATATTCTAATTTTTTTTGGCATCTGTTCAATTTAAATTCTTAGTACTCATGAGATATTTTAAAACATTTTCCCTAAATAGTTACTTCTATGTGAATCAATAATACCCAGTCATATGCATATTTGTGGCTTGTTTTCTCCCATACCTGAACAACCATTCCTTGGTAATGACTAATCGTACCTATGCATTGAAAGCATGGTGGTTTTTGCTTGAAGGAGATTTTCTCATCTGTAGTGAGGTTTGTGGATTTGTGGATTTGCTGTACCTAATGAACTCTATTTCCAGAGTCCATGTTGGAAATGAACCAAATAAATAATACACACAACACACTTTTCACCCTCCAAACTTTTATTGTCTTGCTACTCAAATGTGGTCCATAAATGGGTGGATTACAAATATCAGATTCACTTGAAAGCTTGGAAAAATGTGAAATTCCATGCAGTATACCACACACAGTATTCAGAATCTGTGATTTTATCCTCTCTCCTTCTCTCTCTTTCTCTTCCTCATCTCTCTCCTGTTTCTTATGTCTTCTGTTTAGTGTACAACATAAATACATGGGACAGTGCACACTTGAAGACAAAGGCATTGGTTAAATTCCATCAAAATGAACTAAACCATTCTGTTTTCTAGAAACTCTGAAATTGTATGAGAATTCAGAAAAGATAGAAATGTAGGAATTCTGAAATTATTTTGTTTTATGTGGAAAGCAAAGAAGTGAACCAGTCCATTCATTATAATGTTAATACATTCTCCCGGTAGGAGAGCATATGCTTAGGGAGGTAGCTATCTGTCTTAGGAATCATCACTTAGAGGTAATCAAACTACTTCTACCACAAGTAAAACAGATCTGAATCATAAATATTTCTAATATGCTATTTGTGTGTATGTCATTTTATTTGGAAGACCAGTTTAAGTATTGACATCACATCTTAGTTTATTACAAAAACAATTAGATTTATCTCTCTTTTTTTAAGTACAGACTTTGCTTTGAAACTATTCTCAACAATTTTGTGAATATCTAGAGTCTTTGTCAATATCAGCCATTTAAAAAAATTATTCTCTCATATATTACAGTGTGATCACATTTTCTCCTCCCTCCACTCCTCCCAGTACCTCTCACCTCCCCTCTACTCCAAATCCACTGTTCCTCTGTCTCCCTTAAAATAAAGGCTGGCCTCCCAGAGATATCAGCTGAACAAGGCATAACAAGTTACAATAAGACTTGTGACAAACCTTTGTATCAAGACTGGACAACGCAACTTAGTTGGGGTAAGGGTCCCAAGAGCAGGCAAAAGAGTCAGAGAACCACTCCAACTCTTACTGTTAGAAATCTCATAAGAAAACTCAGCTACATAACCATAACATATACACAAAGGACCTAGTCCAGACGCTTACAGGATCCATGAATGCAACATTGGTGTCTGTGATCATTTATGAGCCCTACTTAGTTGATTCTGTGGTCCACATTCTAACATGTCCTTGACCTCTCTGACCCCTAAAATTCTTCCTACTCATCTTCTGCAGAGTTCCCTTGGCTCTGCCTAGTGCTTGGCTGTGGATCTCTGGATCTGCTCCCGTAAATTGCTAGATGAAGCCTCCCTTATGACCTTTGGGCTATGTACTGATCTATAAGTATAACAAAATAACATTAAGAAGCATTTCATTGAATTTTTTTTTCCGGTCATGTTTTCTTCTATCCTAGGTCTCTGGGGTGCCCAGGCTCTGGTTCCAGGCCATCTAGTTTCAGGCATAGTCTCCCTCTAGTGGCATGGGTCTCAAGTTGTATCAGTCATTTGTTGACCACTCCTGCATATTTTGAGACACCATAACCCCAGCACATCTTGCAGGCAGAACAAATAGTAGATCTAAGGTTTTGTGGCTCAGTTGGTGTCCCAGTTCCCCTTCAGGATATCTTTCCTTGTCATAGAAGATAGTCAGTTCAGGCTCCATATCCCCCAATGGTATTTGCTTTGTAAAGTGAAAATAACTAATCTTACTGAAATCTCGTAGACAGTACAATTAGAAGTGACTATCTCCCACGGTATGAGTAATGCCAAATCTCTAGCACACTGAAAACTTGATTAGTTTCAGTTCTCTAAATATTTAGTATGTAACTCTTTCTTTCTCTATTTCAAGTACTTGGGATCTTAAGCTCTTTTAAAATGTTTAAAGTGTACAGCTTCATTTCCCAAGTCAGATAATGTATTAGAATCAACTAGGGCGCTTGTGAAAATTTCAAAGCTCAGGCCACATTCCCCACCAATTAAGTCCCAGTCTCCCAGGCTAAGATTCATCCACTGGCATATCTTCAGTCCCACCAGTTGACTGTAATATAAAGGCAATTTAAAGATCTGTTATCACAGACAAAGCTGTGATCATGGATGATTTAAATTCCAATTTTTATCTCCCCTGATGTTTCTTCTTAATTTCATCCCTAGACAAACAACTCAAGTTTCATCTATACCTCCCAAATGAATCTTCCTTCCTGATTTCTTTATTTCTGATAATGAAAATTTCATTCTTCAAACCACAAAGGTTTAAGCTGTCAAAATTAGCTTTAGTCATCTTTCTGTTTGGGGGCTTTATTTATTTTTTCAACACTATAATTTGAAGTAAGTATGTGGGAAGCTGGGTTTGGGTCTTAGCTATTATCATTAACCCCCTGTAGCACTGTGCACAGGCAGATGTTTCTACATAAACAACAAAGGGACAAGGGGAGGTGAGCTTTGTACCACTGCCAATTTCCGTGGTGTAAATACCCCCACCGGGACAGATTTTGCAGTAACAATTGGTTGCAAAATATGTGACTATTTGGCAATCAGCCCTGGCAAACTGGCATAAGCTGGCTCCAGTTCAACACAGCAACAGGCACTCAATGGAGACATATTGTTGACTAAATAAGATTAGAGATGCTAAAGTAAGGCCTCTCATGGCATGTGTACTTTCCCATGAGTACCTATTTCCTTATATTGCAAGTTGTCCACACTATGATCCAGTGAACTCATTTATTTAGAAACAAAACATTTTAATAGTGATAGTTTAATATGTACATGACAATTATATATTGCTCATGTAATTGTGGGTGTTGATGCTGTAGCCATTTGTTAGTATTCAAGATACTATATCAATTTTTCCTTAGAAAACTTATATACTTAAAATAATAAACTCAGACAATTGTGGGTCTCATATTTTCTATATATCATTTTCTTGTTGTAATATCATCTAGAAATGAAGTAAAATCATATATTTGGAAGGATTTAGCAATATTTGTAGAACTGATTATATGGAAACCTTTCTTAATTGGCTAGAAGTTATATGTATTTAAACTAAAATAATTATTTAAGCTGTTTTTTTTCCAAGATCGATACTAACGCTAAACAATTTTCTGCATTCAGCTGAAAACAATAATTTTAATTTGGTGAGGTTTGTGAAGAGTAGAAATGTGTAACGTCTCAGAGGAACTTGAAGATTAAAACTATTTTTGGCTAAAGATGATTTATTTAGTTTTGATATAACTGAAACCCTGCAAAGGGAATTTTCTAAAATGTAACAAATGTGATTTATAGTTTCAAATTCCACATGAATGAATCACTAAAGGAATATATGAGTCAGACATAATCTTTTAAGAAGGTTTAATGTGCTAGTGATAGCTTAAGAACTATCTCCCAGTTAATTTATTTTAGTATTTCAAAGACAGTCTCCAGAGGCGATACTTAGGAAAGGCGGGAGGTGATATATGGACAATCTCAATTGTTGACCAGAACTAGTTTTCCTGTTCTGTACCTCTGATAGTTTAAACAGGCATGAAAAGTTCCTAGCCAATGCTTGTTGCAGAGAGTGTTCTTTCCAGAAATGTCAATAATAATGTATTGCGTTAAAAAAAAAAAAAAGGCAAGAAGCAACCAGAGTGTGGGTAGAATCTTCCACTATTGTCAACTGTATTGTGATTCTATAATGATTAGGACAGAGTGTCACTAGCTAAGGGTCTACATGTTGGAGTTATTTGGGCGATTTTGCAGCTGTTGACTGAGAGGATTCTGAGACTCCAGCTTGTCCAGTGTCTGTCACTCAACAGATCTGCATGTTTCTCCCATTGATTTATCTACATGACTTTGGAATAAGTCACATACAACTCTGAGTTTTGGACCTAGTACCTTTAAAAGATAAAAGAGGTTTAAATTTATCTATCATATCGTAAGGCAGCAGCAGTAAAACGTCCAGTCCAGACTTTTTATAAGGTGCTTACAAAAGTTCTTTCTAATTTTAACATTTGAGTTTCGCCTTACTTGGAACTTTCTGGTTGTCATTTATCTCCATGATTACTGATATTCTAATGTGGAAAATTCTTACACTAAGCCATATATATATATATATATATATGTTATAGATAGAATCCATTCTTTCATGAAGCTGATATAGTTCTTCAGATGAGAAAATGTCCGGATCAACATTTCAATATCTCTGTTATACATAATGAAACAGCTTCCATCTCTATTTTTCTGTCTTTCTTTCTATATCTGTCTTACTATTGAAGACTATCAATCAGTATACTTTTGCTTGATTGTCCCATTAAATTCCTGTCATCCTATTTACCATTATATATTTTAAACTAAGGGACATGATGTTTATGTTTTACATCTCTATCTATCTATATGTCATTACTAGTCAGAAAGCCCAGAAAATTTAAATTGTATGGCATGAAAACATTAAAATGATACTACTTATTTTTGAAAGTGATACAACAAAATTTTGGGGTCATTTTTCTTGACGCTCCTCATTCATTTTAACTAGAACACAGATGATATTTAAATAAGCAAGCTATAACTCTAAATTGAGTGTGGTTTAGATAATGATATTCTGCATGAGAATAAATCACTTGCACACTTCCTCACCATTTTTTCCTGGGATGTGTATGATTTACATAATCCATATAAACATTAAAGGATTCAAAGGCAGCCCAGAGCTAACTTTACTGAATCTGTACTCTGATGTGGAGAGGAGATATTTATCAAGCACAACTGAAGCATTGGCAGCTGGTCTGGCGTTCTCCATGATAGTCTTCACCTTTCTAAGCACAAGTTTGTTCATATGCCACTCTCTTTAGTCATCATCCTTTTATGATTTTACAGTTTTAAACTCCCTGGAACTTTACATCAGTGAATATTATTTCAATATATCAATTCAAACTCATGATACACATTTAAAAATAACTGGTTATGAAAGCTTAAGTCATCATATCACAATCATTACTCTGCACTTTCCAGGCAGAAATGGCTCCTTATTCATTGTTTGCCACACAGAGATCAATGATTTCAGATGTTGGAAATATTGACGATCTTCATTTTTGGCTGTTCTGCACTGGGTGTCAGCCACTGTTAGGTCTCTCTCTCTCTCTCTCTCTCTCTCTCTCTCTCTCTCTCTCTCTCTCTCTCTCTCTCTCTCTCTCTCTCTCTCTCTCTCTAAGTGATGCTGAAGCAGAGCCCCATGGAGACACAGGCTTCTGAGATCCAGAAGGTTAGAGTCTTCTCCTCTGGGTCAAGCATGGGAACAACTTAAAAGTGGCTTACTGTTTTCCATGTAAAATTTCAAGCTTCTGGAAGCTTCACCTACATTTTCAATTATAAACAGACGGTAATGAATTGCAAGTTATTGTTTTCAAAAACCCAAAGTGGAATCTGTTGCTGCTGTCGAGCTTCTAATTGTAACCTCCAACACACGAGGCATATTGCTTTGATTTCATCTCATGGTTGTGGTTTGTTAGTCACTCAGTCACTGTGGAATTTTGAAGCCTAAAGAAAGGAGTGTTTAGCAATGTATTCTGGGCATGACTGTAATTAGAATTATTTAATTGTTAAAAATAATTGATTAAGCCCACATTAGTCTACTATGATTTGTGTGTGTGTGTGTGTGTGTGTGTGTGTGTGTGTGTGTGTCTGTCTGTCTGTCTGTGTGCGTCTGTGTGTGTGTGTGTGTGTGTGTGTGTGTGTGTGCATGTTTATGTTCAGGTGTTTGCATCTGTGTGTGTGCATGTGGGGTGCTACAGAATAACTTCAGATGCTTTATCTCAGGTGCCTTTTACCTTTCTGTTGTTTCTGTTTGTGTGTATTTGAGACAGTGTCTGTCATTAGCTTGCTGATTTATTCAGGCTGGCTGGCCAGCAAGACTAAGGGATCTATGTCTGTCTCTGCTTCCCCATCAATTAGGTTCCTAGCTTGTGTCACATGGATCATGATGATCAAAGGAAATCCTCAGGCTTCTAAGGCAGACACTTTATCTACTGGATATTTCCTTTTAGTCCCTTATTCCAGTAACATTAAGGAGTGCGTTCTCATGGGAAAACAGTGGTAAAGAACACCATTTCAGCACTGACTGGTTCATCCTTCTGGAAATCTCAGTAATGTTTTGGATAGAGTTATGAACAAAGCTTTTATATGGAATCTGCAGAAATTAGAGTGATCTGCCTGCCACTCATGATATTTAAACTCTTTTGGTATTAATGAGATATAACCTGATTATAAAGCAGAGAGCATCAGCATTGAAATGAAAAAGTAATATATATGTGATGAGTATTGATAAATGTCAAATCAAGAATGATAGTGTTAGGCTGGCATTAAGTGGAATGAAAGTAAAAAAAAAATAAACCAAAATATAATAGAAAATTTTGTAACTGAAATATTAATTTGCAATTAAGTCAGCTAAGTAATTATGATTACTCTATGTAAATTAAAGTTTCAAAACATTTTTAAATGAAATAAAATCAATTTTAATAACTCATTCCAAAATGCTTACCTGATTAGGAAATTATTCCTATTGTTTTCCATATGGATTTTATGATGTTGGTATAGAAACTTGATAATTTCTAAATTGTGTGTTCAAGACCAATTGATATGCTTTTAAGGGTGATCTATGTTCTGAAACTTTCATTTCTGATATATTAATAATATTGAGTGGAAAAAGTGTGTGTATCACAAAGAGAGAAAACTATCAGTGGCTGCCTGCCCATTACTTCATTTTCTCTCAGTTGCTAGAGTGAACTTCACATATCTTCCAACGTTTCAGGGATGAGCTTTGTAGGGATAAAGAGACCCCCATGGGTGCTTCAAATGTACTCCCATTGTTCAGGAAGAAGAGGATGGCTCCCTTGGAAGCTATGGAAGCTGTGTTGCCCTTGGCACATCTCATATCCTTCCAGAGATCAAATTTCAGTCTTGCTTTTGATAGATAGGAAACAACCTGTCACTGCTTCCTGGTCACTAATTCCATTACTTGCATGTCCCCTGTATTCCAGAATGTTCTTCAACTTTACAGGCTCTAGTTAGAAACCTGGTAGAAAATTAAAACCTGTTGGGTTTTGTTGTTGTTGACTGAGTTTTATTTCCTTTGGCAGCTCCTTCCATTTTATTTGCCTGGATGTAAACATTCCGGCAGCTAAAATTACTGTTCTTTTATATTTCCTCATAAAGTGGCTGCAAAGTTTTTTTTTTTTAGGTTGAGATAAAATGTTCATTTGAATAAACAAACCTTTATTAGGAAATATACATTATTTGATTTATTTTCATCTATACTTATGTTGCAAACATACATAAAAATCTTAGTGAATATGCAGTAAAAATCTAATTACTATTTCAAGGACAAATATGTCTTCCCCCTTCTGTAGACTTACAAGTTTTTTGGTCTGAATATGGTGATGAGGTAAATTTAAAGGAAGATGTTTATTATTATTTAAAAATATTTTCCTAAATTACTATTAATGAGATTTAATTATAGAGATATAAACATCTCACTTGTAATTATTCAAGGATAATAATTTTAATAAAAGACAACAACAACTAAATCCCAGCTTTGCCCAGTGTAGATTCCACTGAGGTCCTAATTTCAAGTTCTCAGAAGGACTTTGATGATCCCAGCAGGGTCTTCCCCTGCTGCACAAACAGGGCTGCCAGGAGCTCCCAAAATGACATTTCCACACATGTCCCCATGGGTGTCCACAATGATTGGAGAATTACCAGGAAGGGAGGCTAACTTAATTAACTTTGAGAGTGTTTATACTAGCAGACCTAAGAGTAATTCATCATTAAAGTAGGCACAGGGTGGAACAAAGAGGAAGAATGAGACTCTGCCTTTGAAGAGGGTGGTGATTTCCTAGGGATAAATTACAGTGCAGAGCACTTGCAAAAAAAAAAAAATATTAGAGAGTAGTATGATATAGACCACTAATGCAGATTAAAGTGTGTTTGAGAGATAGTAGCAAGGATATCTGTCTAGCTCAACTCATTTATTGAAACATATCTATACTTTGACATTTAAACTTGAGATTATCTTTCAATGAGTAGAGTTTTATATGTGTGCATATGTGTACCTGTACGTGTGAGCACATGTGTGCATGTATTTTTGTATAGTTTTGAAGATAGAGTTTTAGAGTCCTTAAAATAAAAGTATAGGATGCTAATGGATTTACTTTCTATTTAAAATTATTGTTTACGCATTGGCATAGGAGACCACTTCCTAAATAGAACACCAGTAGCACAGACACTGAGAGAAACAATCAATCAATGGGACCTCTTGAAACTGAGAAGCTTTTGTAGAGCAAAGGATACAGTCAACAAGGCAAAGTGACAGCCTACAGAATGGGAAAAGATCTTCACCAACCCCACATCTGACAGAGGACTGATACCAGAATATATAAGGAACTCAAGAAATTAGACATCAAAATGCCCAACAGTCCAATTAAGAAATGGGCTATAGAACTAAACAGAGAATTCTCAACAGAGGAAACTCAAATGGCTGAAAGACATTTAAGGAATTGCTCAACATCCCTAATCATCCGGGAAATGCAAATCAAAACAACTCTGAGATACCACCTTACGCCTGTCAGAATGGCTAAGATCAAAAATACTGAAGACACCTTATGCTGGAGAGGATGTGGAGCTGCTGGTGAGAATGCAATCTTGTACAACCATTTTGGAAATCAATATGGTGATTTCTTAGAAAATTGGGAATCCATCTCCCCCAAGATCCAGCTATACCACTCTTGGGCATATACCCAAGGAATGCTCAACCACACCACAAGAGCACTTGTTCAGCTATGTTCATATAAGTATTGTTTGTAATAGCCAGAACATGGAAACAACCTAGATGCCCTTCAACTGAAGAAAGGATAAACAAAATGTGGTACATATACACAATGGAATACTACTCAGCAGAGAAAAACAGTGACATCATGAGGTTTGCAGACAAATGGATGGATCTAGAAAAAATCATCCTGAGTGAGGTAACCTAGACTCAGAAAGACAAACATAGTATGTACTCACTCATAGGAGGATACTAGATGTGGGACAAAGATGACTGGACAGCTACTCACATTACCAGGGAGGCTACCTGGAAAACAGGACACAAAGGAAGACACTATTAATTGTAAATGTTAACAGGATGCATAGTGATAATTCAATATATTTGTACATCGTGGATTGATGACATTCAGCCTATTTTTGTGCTTCTTCCTCCCTGTTTCCAACTTGTATTTACTACTATTTGATATTCCGGTTTATTTTTAACTTGCCTACATGAGAGAGAGAACATAGAGCACTTATCTTCTGCCCTTGCTTGTTTCACTTAATGCAATTTATTCCTGTTTCATTTATTTTGCTTCAAATAATATTGTGTCTTACATAAACCAATTTCTAACCCATCCCTGAAATGATGAGAACTTAGAAAAAAAAAAAAAACTCTTTTTTTGGTCCACTGACTTCATATTTTTGAAATATATATGTGGCGGTAAAATAGTTGGATGTATTTTTGAAATGTATATGTGGCGGTAAAATAGTTGGATAATGGTCAAGAAATTTCATTTATACCAATTTCCATAAGGAATGTAGTAACTCACTATCAATACCAAAAAAGGATGAGAGTTTCTTTTCTTTACATCCTTAGTAGGATAATGCTGGTTTGAAATAAAATACCAACTCCTTCCATCATAGTTTTAATTTATATTTCCCCAATGGGTAGAGTCTTGAGTTTTTCATACATTTTTTTGCAATAGATATTTATTCTCTCATTAAATGTCCTTTCATATCATTTCCCCATTTTCAATTGGATTATGCGGGTTTTTTATATTAATTGAATTGCTTATATATTTTGGGTGTTGATCCTTGTCAGGTTAATGTCTGCAAAGCATCTAGCCTAAGTTGTCTCGGTACTATAATTGTTTCTTTAGCTGTGCTGACTTTTTCAACTATGATTAATGCCATTTGTGAATTGTACCTTTGTTTTCTTGTGCTTTTATGCTCATGCACAGAAAACTGCACACTAAACCAATGTCTCAAAATACATCCCCTCTCTTTTCTTCTTGTAGATTGTTTTTGCTCTAATACGTATTTCTATCATTCACTTTAACTTGATTGTTGTACAAAGTTATATATAGAATACTGATGAGATGTAATAATAATGATAAAAGTGTCTTGCCTTAATCAGTGCATGTTAATGTAATGTAATATATTAGGGCCAAATAGGCAAGATATATCTACTCATAGTTGTTTTTTTTTTTTTTTTATCAATGACCACTGACTGATTATGCAGTTGGCTTAGGAAACTTTGGGAAACGCATTCAGAACTCAAAATGAGGAATTGTGCTATGAATTTCATAGCCAAGCATTAAGAAATGTACTAACCAGTTGATTTCAGTAAATTGTGCATAGAAATATGAGAGTATAAGACAACATACTGGCGATCTGAATGTGATAATGTAGGTACACTGTAAAACACTTAAAAGAACAAAATTCAGGGGCTATGTTTGCTTTAAACATTGGAGTAAGTGGAAAAGGAACAATTATCTAGAAATTTTATTTATGTTTAAGGAGAAAATGCTAAGATATTAGCAAAAACGAAAAGTTGGCAAAAGTAGTTTGCATGGCTAGACATATTCAATGTGCTACATGGTGATATTGTGTCCCCCAATATATTGTGCACCTTAATAAACTTATTTGGGGTCAGAGAACAGAATAGCCACTAGATAGACACAGAGGCCAGAAAATGGTGGCACACACACTTTTAATCCTAGCGTTCTGGAGGCAGAGATCCATCTGGATCTCTGTGAGTTCAAAGCCACACTGGAAACAGACAGGCATGGTAACAGATGCCTTTAATCCCAGGAAGTGATGACAGGAAGCAGAAAGGTATATAACGCGTGAAAACCAGGAACTACAGTCTGGTTAAGCTTTTAGGCTTTTAGTAGCAGTTCAGCTGAGATTCATTCAGATGAGGACACAGAGGATTCCATTTTGATGAAACAAGTTCAGCTGAGGAATTGGCAAGGTGAGGTTGGTTGTAACTTGTTCTTTTTCTCTGATCTTTCAGTGTTCACCCCAATACCTGGGTCTGGGTTTGTTTTTATTAATAAGACCCTTTAAGATTCATGTTACAGTGCTATGCTTTGTATTCCTTCTCAAGAGAGCTTTTTATAGCCCTCAGTTTTCCCAGCATTCACAACAACATCAGTCTTGCTGTCATCTACTGAAGTAATTATATCTTAGGTATTAACTAACAAATTCATCTCTTGTTTATTGCAATGACATGGTCACAGTTTCCAGATAACTGTTAAAAAAGCATAAAAAAAAACCAATATGACTTATATATTTATAGGGGCTTTATGACAGGCTAGGTAGCTTTTCAAGCTCAAATAAAAATACTGAAATATTTATACATTTTCACAAGTTTTGAAAAATACCTTTTATTGTTGTGTTTAAATATTAATAGTGTGCAAATTCACTTTTAGTAACTGAAGAATTGAAGGGTTTAATGAACAGGGAATCTCACATAATCTCAAATTCATAATTCTTGTGATTTCCTGAATATCAACACTACAATCTAGACCTTTTTATCCCTTTTCTTATGGTAGTAACTAAACAGCTCCATGTGAATATTTATAGTTTTCAGTCTTGGTGAAACAAGAACTCCACTCACTTGCTAGCTTTGTGTCTATGGGGAAAGGTATCAACTGTCTAAACTGTAGAGCTCTCATTTGTAAGTAAATTTCTGGGTACCCTAGTGTGCCGAACCAAAAAACGCACTGTGTACTTCTCGTAATTACTGATACCATTTTATAAAAATAATTTTTAAAGTTTCTTGGTTCAAAATGTCTATTTTATTGGAATATATTAATCAATATTTAGAAGAGATATCTATATTAAAATAAACAGCCTTCTCATGCTCAGTTTCATTTCAGAATATCACCATAGCAGCTACTTTGCAAACCAAAATGGGAACTTATAAAGCTTACTTATTATTTTTGCCAAAGCTAGACTAGGTATATTATGTCAAGCACAACCTTTAAAGGTAGTCTGTAAAATATCAAAGTAGATATTTTAAAAGAGTAGAAACGTTGTGTAAATTAGATTCATCCTTCCTCAACTTCATTCTACAGAAGTAATTTCATAAATTAATTTTGTACAGCAAATTCCTTACATGAAAAATAGTGTCCCTTAATGAATCAGAATTCCAATTGCATACCT
This sequence comes from Peromyscus eremicus, assembly GCF_949786415.1. Taxonomy (NCBI): domain Eukaryota; kingdom Metazoa; phylum Chordata; class Mammalia; order Rodentia; family Cricetidae; genus Peromyscus; species Peromyscus eremicus. Next base: position 30,339,340 of record NC_081425.1, read on the forward strand.
CAATTAAATAAAAATTTCAGTTTTGAATCACATTTATGTATATATATATATATATATATATATATATATATATGAATTTATGTATATATATGTGTGTGTGTGTGTGTGTGTGTTTGTATGTATGTATGTACATATGCATGAATGTTACATGTGTATGTGTGGTGGCACAGAGGACACTTTGAGGGAGTTGCTTCTTTCCACTCATCTAGTGGGAACAATGGAGCAAAGTCAGGTCATTATGCATTACGCTTTGTTTCAGGGACTTTTATCCACTGAAATTTCTCACTGCCCACCATTGCATTCTAGAGCTACCGGAAATGTTGACATAGTAATTTCATAATATAGAGAATACTATTTGTTAAATTTGGAAAAATCTCCATATAATATGCAGCTGTAAAATCACAAATATCACTTTTATACAAGTAATATGGTTAGCAAATAGAATAATTTTGGAATTATGCAAATTACATATTGATATATATCATGTTATTTTGACAAAAAATTGAACTATGGGATTTCTGTTGATGTATGTATTTCTGAATACATACCAACTTTGAAACTTCCAGATAAAAGCAGATTGTGTGTGTGTGTTTGTGTGCATATACACACATAAATTTTTTATTCAAGTTTATATTTCATTTGTAAGAAATGGCTTACTGAAAATTCACATGATGTTGTCATTTTAGAATACCTAGAGTGTATTGTAGATGACTGAGCGTATACATTTGCAGTTCTTTAGCGCACTATAGAACATCTGGTAGAAATGTGTCTAGTGTAGGCTAGGCTCTGGTTTGTTTCCCTGCACTGAAAACAAAAACAACGTGAAAGATAAAGAGAGAGACAGTGAGGTAAAATCAGCTCATTCTTTGCCTTCCAAATGAATCTGCACTCTTAACTAAATATATAGGAAGAGAAAAGAAGAATGCTCATAATATAAAATAATGAGACATAAAAGGAAGATACAATGAGATAATTTTACTTAACTGCATGGCAAATTTAATCATGAAATGATGTTCAATTTGACTCTTAATTTTCCTGTTTTAATCATTCGACAGCCCTTCTGATTACAACTAAGACATAGACCAACTGTATGTTTAGTGTAAAACACCTTAAGATGCAGTTTTTGTTGCTGTTTCTCTGTTCAGCTCTAGTCAGTAACTGAAACCTTAACAGTAGGAGTCAATGATACTCCCCTTGTCTCTGCCTGAGGAGGTAGAGGACTTTAACTTTATTGGAATTCTCTCTAGCAAGATATTCTCACTCAAATGGTGACTGAAATGTTAATTGAAGCTAAGGGAGCATTGAAGTATAGTGAAAACCAAACATACCAAACATTTCTAGGTTCCCATAACCCCCAGTCATATAGCTAGAATTATTTTGTGATTGGGGAGGGGATGAAAATATTTGCTGGATAATTAATTTCATTTTTCATCTAATTTACTGAAAAAGCTTTACTAATTTGTCTTATGATTTTAAAAGTACTGAGCAGAAAATAGTCTAATCCTTTATAATATAGGCCAATGTATTTTCTTACAGTATGCATTTCTGATTATTTCAGTTTTATTAGTGTGCTGCATTACATATACATTAATTTGCCTTTATTAGTCCAGAATTGTATCTTTGTCTGTCTATGTTTGATGTTGTATTATCAATAATACCCAATACCAAGACAGCTCAGAGCATACAACTCAAAGATGTTTTTTCTTGTGGCTATAATTTTAACTTGTCCTCATAGCTCAGTCTCTTTAATCCTAGTGTTAATCTTGCTATCATTCTTTAGATATTTTCTGGAAAATGTTATAATATCTTCTTGCAGTAGAGTAAAAGAAACTGGTACAAGGCTCAAATTAGTGACTTATTCCTATGATCTAAACCACGAAGTTCACTCCATTCATCTCATTGAACGCATATAGAAGAGTCATAAATATGCACTGTCCATTTCTAGCTTCCTTGGATGTATTTGTAGGGCAGTGATATTTATGAATCTATATACAGCATAGTGGCTTCTACCCCAAATATGTGAATTTCCAGCATCAAGATATTCAAAAATATGAGACTACAATATATGGGACTTCATATTTCAAAGACACAATTTTCAATCACTTGAATTTGTATATATTTTGAACTGAAGAACTCTGTTCTAAAGAGCCTATACCCAAGTGTGCCACAAGTATATTGTTTTCTATTGGCTAAATAGAGTAAGGGAAAGAATTTATTCAAGCAAATTTTACCTGATTAATAAGTAATTATAGTGTAATAATTCAACAATTAGGATATAAATGGCTAGATGAGGTTCATACCATGAGAAACAGTGAGACTGTACTTAAAAGTCCCCAATCTGATAGAATATTTAATAACATTGAGAAAATGTCATTATGTGATATTTGTCAGTACTTCCAACTATGACGAATGTAATTATCTCTGTTTAAAAGATGCAGCAGGATCTAATTGTGCCTCTTGTTCCTGCATCATTCAGCAACTTGTTGAATGAGCCAGCTTTCACAAACTATGGGACAATTTTCACTTGAATTCTCACTTGTTCAATTCTGTAATAGTAAATTTATTACTGTTTTTATGGTTTCTGTTGATAAATTTTGTACCTTAAATGCAAGTTTTGTTTTATCATAGTTTAAAGCTTAAGCTTAACTAGAACTCTTTATAATCCTCATTCCTCAACATCTCAAGTACTTAGATTGCACTGTGGGGCACCAGTGCCCCAAGCCTTCATATATTTTAATAAATTCAGTAATTGGCAAACGTTGTTTGCTTTTGTTTATTTGTTTGCTTTTTTAAAACACCCAGTCTTAAGTAGCACATAACCATATGATTGAGCATGGATACTGAAACATTAAAAAGCAAAGAGTCTAATTTATTTTGAGAAATATAGTTGGAAATGTTGCCATTAGTATGGATAGATTCCTCTGACATAGCATCATGTGTGATAAATTATTACAACTCATATTCCTTAAAGCATTAGCACTTTATTATGAACACAGTGTGGTTATAAGCATCTCACTACGTGAAAGTCTCCTGGGCTAATAGTTGTGAACTCTGAGTCCATGGGTCCCAGTAGAGTTGCCTTGCAAAGTTGCACAAAAATGACTTCCAAGTGATAAGAGGAAACTCACACCTCAAAAAATTGTATTATAGCCTTTTCAAGAGTTGTATAGTGCTCATATGCTTCATGAAAATCTAGTAAGAATTTCATTAAAAAGATGCACGTATGAGAGCAATTTTAAAAAATGTGTTACATGATCATAAATTCATAGACAATTAAGATAACATTAGCATTTATATTTTAATTTCTAACATTTAGTTGTATTTTATGCCATTCTGAAGCATATTCACCTACCTTATTTACAGAATATTATTAGTTCAAGCATACATATCATTATAATTTTTTTTTCAAAAGTTAGATTAAATATTATAAAAGTATAGTTTGCTGTCCATAGATTTCTCTACAAAACAAACAAATAGATAAGCATACCAAACTTCTGGGGTTTGAGGGCCTTAACAATTTTAGGAATTCTGAATTTAAAATACAAAGTAAATAACTGTTTGTCTAGCAAGAATATATGTTTTCATGATCTTAAGGAGACATTATATATTCCAGAAAAGAGTTGTTATATAATTGTATTCTCCTACCTTCTATTAATGTGCAGTCTATGGAACTGATAGGGTGGATCTTTTTAAAGATCTTATAAACCCTGGCTGTGACCCTTTTTTAATAATATTAGTGTCTTCCTGGGGAGACTCATTTGAGATATCCTTTCAACTATCCATACTCTAAATATAATGCTTTTATATGTATTACTGTTATGATTGTGTGTGTTCATGTGTGATGATTTGTTGGTATAAGTGAGGGTAAGTGTTCCACATATATGGTTTAACATCATTTTTTTCTAGTAAATCTGTGGAATGACATCAAACTTCCAGAATCAAATGAGCAAAAGAAGACACTGTACCTATTATTTTTCTTTTTATGTTAAACTGTTCCTCATTCTTCTCATGTTTAGTACATATCCTTTTCAGCATCCTGCTATTCAGCTTAAATAGCTGTAACTTTCATTTTCCAATATTAACTAACTAAATATGATCATTGAATATTACCACTCATCAAAATTAAGCTCTCCAAGATGAAGAATTATTTTGTTTTTATCAGCACACTTAAACTTTCACTGAAATTTCCATTAGAGATATGCAACTTTCAGTATCATTTCTCATAAAAAACTATTTTGAACTTATCTTCTTTCCAATATATATCATTCTCAGCAAGAGAAAAAGTCTTATTAGGGAAAGGAAAATAAGTTCTTTCCTAGCGAAGCTGTCTAACCATTTAAATACATAACTTGATTTCCCGTGCCTCTGAGCTACACTACATAGAAGTCAATCCTGGTAGGTTATAATTAGACATGTAGGATAATTCTAATGATGTCTTACAACTGATGGAATCAGCCTCAGCCCTGTCTACCACCTGATTACCATGGAAACCATTGCTGGCCAACCAAGTAATTCTGATCAAAAGGAATTATTATTAATCCTCCTAGTATATGTTGGGTAGGGATTTGCAGAGCTTTTGTTAAAGTTTCTTGTGGAAGCTGAAAGGTCCAGTAAGGGTAAATATTAATTCTTAATGTGCTGGAGAGCAAGAATGGCTTAGGCTCTGTGGGACACAACTGGCTTTCAGTAAATCAGATATTAACAGATTATAGGATCAGCCTTGCACTGCCCAGGGACTAGAGATAAACAGGTGAATTTTAGAAGAGAAAAATAATTTCTAGAGCAGACTTAACCAAGTCATTGCCTCGTCAAATAGAAATTGGGAGAAGAAAAATTGGAATGTGTATGGAATTTGGAACTTGCTAGATTACATCTATGGTAGCATCTAAGCTATCATACAATAACATAAAATATTTTCTCCATCACATAAGTAAGACTCTTACAAGTGGAACAGGGTGTCTGTAAGTAGCAGATAAATAGCATTATACAAGATTCTTTTTATCTTTATGTTTACCCCTGCTAGTATTTTAAACTACAAAATCATGTAATAAGACACTAAAATAAGTATTACAGGTTACAGGTAACTAAACACAAATTCTTGTGTGTGTCCATAGGTGTGTGCATGCACGCATGCATGCGCTTATGCATTTGTGTGTATACATGCCTGCTTACAGTGGAGATGGAATCCAAGTCCTTGCATATACTAAGGAGGACTTCTAAAACAGCACTACACTCTAACATCTAGAGACATATTCAAATGAATGTCATTATGAAGTCATAACTTATAGAGTTGTCTTCAACACTTTTGAAACATAATTCAAGATTTGAAACATACATAAAACATCAATATTAATTACATTATAATTTAACTTTGGTAAGTCATAAATAATTTAAAATACCTTTGATTTGCCTGTTTTGTGTGTTATTCAGAGAATACAGAAAATAAAATTGTTTTAACATAAAAAGTAACAAGTCTCTTTGAACAATAAAATTTCAATTTTGGACATCACTTAATTGTCTAAACTTTGAACAATATGAAGATTTCTAAAATAACCACACCATTTTTTTTCCTATTAAAAATCCTATTTTCATTGCAAAATAAAATTGTTTTCAGTTTGGTGGTCCAATGAATGAAAATTTACTTCAATGTGTTTGTGGAGGATATTGCATTGCCTTGGATCTATTTACTTAAAGAAAGAAATGATAAAAATCAACCCAATATTCTATGAATAAATCTTGGTCCTCTAACTTTACAGGATACTTAACATATTTCTGATTGCTTTGGTTTCTCATGGGTAGTGAGCTCCTGTCTCTGCTCTTGTTTGGGCAGTTTTAAAGAGGTAGGCCGGAAACTGGCACTTGTAGCTTGTCATATGAAATATGTTAGTGTTTGCAGGCTGGGTAAACTGAAAAGAGAAATCCCATCTAGACATGTCAGGATAAGGAAGTATGTTTACACAGGATACTTACTTAATAAAGATCATCAGTTTTTTAATTATCATTCTTTTTGTTTTTGTTTTAATTAAATATCAACAAAATTTGAAAAAAAAATTAGGAGGTGCCGAAGAATGCTACTATGTGATTTGTGATTAAAACGGTGTTGCTCATTTATCATCATTTAATGTTCCCTCCTAAAAATGTAATCTCAAAGGCTCATGGCAAAGAAGCCCCTAATGTGACTGAATGTAGGACAGTCTACTAGTGCATCCTTGAAAAACACTTCCTCTTTCAACTTTCATTCATCCTTTATGAAGAGTACAAAGGTTGCAGTGGCGTGCTGCAGTGAGCTTTGTTACTGCCTTTCTGTGTATGCCAGTTATATATTCTCATGGAAGTTAGAACCCTCCCTTACTCCTTTAGGGTATTAGAACTACCCCTTGTAAATTGGTGGTATAGATACAAGCTTATACATTTGCTGAAAACTCATTCAGTTTAGATGCAGAACCCAAAGAAATTACTCTGCTGGAGTAATGGCATTCCAATTTCCTATTTGCATACATAACCTGGCAATTCTGTATAATCTTGTCATAGATAAACAACTAGCTTTAAGATTTATATTGGAGCAACCCAGAAAGTATAAAGGAGTGGATAAATGTAGTGCCGAGGAGTCATAAAACATCTCCAGTTTTATTATACTTTATAGATATCTGAAGTATTTTCATTATCCACCAACCATGTCTTCTCAATTCCTAATTCATTCAGAAAAAATTCATATTGAACTTAATAAAAATATGTAGTAATGAAACATAAATATAAAATAACAGCTTAATGATGGCTTTTCCCCCAAGGTTGCTATTGTAAGGAATGTGTGTCCAATGCAAATGCTTGCTTTGCATGAGTAAGGCTTGTGGATTGATTCCTCATCCCTGGAAAATGATAAAGATTTGTTACCAGCTTTTGAAGATTTAGTTTTGCATTTCATAATTTCAAAATAACTCATTGGAATTAAAGCTGTGCACATATGTATTATGAAACATTTTATGTAAGATTAATCTTTTTTTCTCTAAGCAGAATAATGTATTTGTAACTCATCTTGTTTTGTAACTTTATCTTTTGAGAGCAGACACTTAACAATCTGATTACCGGGGTAAGTCATTTCAGGCACACTGTCCACTATTGCTAGTAGTCTTATTTGGGGTCATTCTTGTGGATTCCTGGGAATTTCCCAAGCACCAGGTTTCTCCCTGACTCCATAATGTCTCCCTGTACTAAGACTGTAACTGAAAGTTTTCCTGTGTCCTGCCTGGTCTGCAGATGCTTAGACCCAAGTAAACACACAGAGGATTATATTAGTTATAACTGCTTGGCCAGTAGCTCAGGATAACTACTGAGTAGCCCTTATACATAAACTTAGCCCATTTCTGTTAATCTATATGTTCCCACATGTTCCCCAGCTTTACCTGTGTGCCATTACATGCTGCTCCCTGGATGGTGGGCTAGGGTCTCCTGACTCAGTCTTCCTCTTTCCAGAATTCTCCTTGTCTGCTTATCCCCTATACTTCCTGCCTGGCTACTGGCCAATCAGCATTTTATTAAACCAGTGTACAAAGGCATTATCCCACATCACAAGATATCTCTTTCATTGCTCTCTCACTCCATCCCTCTCCAATCTCAACCATTTTGTTCCCTCATGTTCTCATCCACCATCCCTTTTCCTCTATTTTCCACACTCTTCCCCAGTTTACTCATGGAGATCTCAACTGCTTCCCCTTCCCAAGGCAATCCATCTATTTCTCTTGGGGTCTTCCTTTTTTCCTAGCTTCTCTGGAGCTGTGTGTTGTAGTCTGGTTATCCTTTGCTTTACCTCTAGCATCCACTTATGAGTGAGTACATACTCTGTTTGTCTTTTGAGTGTGGGTTACCTCACTCAGGAAGATATTTTCTAGTTCCATACATTTACCTGCAAATTTCATGTTGTCACTTTTTTTTTTATAGCTGAGTAATACTCCATTGTGTGTAAGGACCACATTTTCTTTATGCATTCTTCCATTGAGGGGCATTTAGGTTGTTTTCAGGTTCTGGTTTATTACAAATAATGCTTCTATGAACATAGTTGAGGAAGTATAGTTGTGGTATGACTGAGCATCCCTTGGTTATAGGTCCAAGAGTGGCATCATTGAGTCTTGAAGTAGATTGATTCTCAGTTTTCTGAGAAATCAACATACTGATTTCCAAAGTGACTATTCAAGTGTGCCCTCCACCAACAGTGGAAGAGTGTAAGTTTAACTTTTGTAGTTTATCTCGGTTTCCTAATAACCTTCTTTCTTCCCTTCAAGACAAAAATTCTTAAATTGAGACAAATTCAGTCTCAATGCTGGTCTCTAATTGCCTCATTGCAAGCGCAAAATTTGTGTAGAGTTTTGGGATGTAATTTTTAGATGCTGTCAATATTCAAACTGGTTAATGTCTCTCCTCTGTTCATGCTCCTACTGTTTCTAGCTAATACACTTCACTGGCTAGTGAAGCAACACTCAAAGTGTGGCTTTAATGTTCTAGAGATGTAAATGGAGTGTATGGTAGAATGGCTATAAAAAGGCAATTTCATTTAGGAAAACTCATTTCTTCATGTATATCCTGTGAAGGGATATTGTTTGATTAAAATAAAAGACATTAAAATTCAATAAAGACAGAATGATCATGGCTGAAAGAAGTTGAGTCATTTTAAAGTTAATTATGCTTGTGGCTGATCCTGTGCCTGTGTAACAGATATATATATATATATATATAAAATCTGTTTGTTTTTACACAGCCACATCAAGGAAATAAGATCTGTGAAGGGTCTATATGGAAATGCAGGCATACAGAAAGGATAAACACAAGAAAGAAGCTACAAGAATAAAAATGTGGACCCTTCCTTATCGGAGAATGTTAATATCCTGTTAGATATATTTGTCAATGAGTCATTAATGGGTAAAGGAAAGCAGCTAGGTTTACCAGCTGGCTTACAGAACCCTGAAGGTCTGAGCCACAACTCTTTCCATTTGGTTGCAAAGTTATTTTCACATTGACTTCCCTCCCTCTTCTGTGGATTTATAAATTCTTAAATTCATTCATAAATTCAACTAATGATACCTGCTTTATGTAAATCAAACTGCAGAGGTGACAGAAACAAATAAATTATGAATTCAAAATTGTTCCCAAACTCATTATTCGTAAGTAGTATCTAAAGATCATATTTGTTACAGAAATTCACTTAAAGTTAATCAACATCCAGAGAGCATTTCTAAGCCTCAAACACAAGATGTTAATAATAAATTAAGCTATGACCTAATTTTTCCCATGACGACTACACATTTCCTCCTGTAAATAAAAGTGGCGATGACTTCATCATCAATCTACATACTTCCAGAATTTGAAAAAAAAAAAGGTGTAAAGAGGAGTCTCTGAGACATTCTTTAATTATAAAACTGCACAATATCTTCATATAGTGGCTGTTTGAGGTACATGAAAGTATAGGGTTTTAGTCAGACAAGAGAACTCTTCATGGTCAGAGAATGTTTTTGCAATGTTCATTGCATAAAACCTGCCTGGATTATGCTACACATTTAAAAGGCTTCTCCTACTCTAAGTGATAAGCTGTTGGCCCACTTGAGTGATGCATGTTTAGTTCAAAATAAAATTAGAAATGCTAAAAAAGTGCGTTGAGGAAATTAAGAATATATATGGACTGACATTAACCAAGAAACTAAAGGCAGTTGATGAACTGAATGGGAGTATTCCTTCTCTCAGGTTTCAAGTTTGCTTAATACAATAGAGCTCTTTCCACTACTCTAAAGAAACAAAATCCAATTGGAACCTTGTGTAAGTTCTGGAAAACCTAAGACATGCAGTGAGAAATACAGAATGCATACACTAATATATATATATATATATATATATATATATATATATATATATATATATATATAAAACTTATAAAATACTTCAGATTTAATATCATAAGTAAATTGTTGAAACAACAGTAGTGCAAACCCTATGATTTTATATCTAACTAACATCTGTCAATGAAATAACGATAATGAGAACTGTGAGGCACCAAATATTAAGTGTTCCAATAAATGCCAAGTAGTGAGCTTTTCAAGGATATTTTTACTCATTCATTTGTGTGCTTACTTATAGTTAAGGGTCACATTATACTTATGTACATATGCATGTTCAAATGATTACTAATTTTAATCAAATTAACACTTCTTTCATTTTGTATAGTTTTTGTTTGCTATTTGATTGGTTTTGGTTTTTTGTGACAAGGTCTTACTATATAGCCTTGGCTAGTCTGGAATTTATTATGAAGCTGAGGCTAGACTCAAACTCATGAAACTCTACTTGCCTCTGAATCTTCAGTGAGTTCTCAGAGTAATGGCTTGCCTCACAACATTTGGCCAGTTTTTGTTAATTTTTTTGTTTCTTTGTTAGGTTTAATGTGATAAGATTACTCAAAATTTACTTTCTTGAACAATTTGTTAGCGAATAAAACCGTATCATTAAGTATCAATGCCATTTTGTTGCACTTCAAAATTTACCCACATAATTCATACTGTTTAACACCTTAACTAAAGAGGTTGGTTTGTTTGTTTTTTAAATAAGAATCTCAGTTTTTTCAAAGTGCATAGTGACATTCTAAGATCTGCATTTGTTTGCTCTTCTGGTTCTCAACAACTTGAAGCTGTGAGTTATCCATACCTCTGACACCTGCATCCCAGATTGCAGGCTTAGCATAAACAGAAAATTGAGAACAGTTGGTCTTGTGTACCTTAAGGTTCTTGTTTGAAAGTTCTGTCTCCACTGATTCAACCAACTGTACCTCAAAACATTTGAAAAATATTGTAACAACACCAAGCATAAACAGTGTTTTCATGTTACTCATCTGTAAACAATGTATACAATAGTTATTTATATTTAATTTACATCACACACATATCCTGAGTGACTTAGTGCTGATCTAAAGCATGTAGAAAAATGATCATGAGTAATAGGTAATAATTGTATCATTTTATATAAAACACTTAAGCATCTTGGATTTTTGTATACACAGTAGGCATAGAACCATTAACTTGGATATCAATGGACAGCTGTGGCACAATGCATAGATTTTAATTACTGTGGATTATGAAGAAACCAGTAAGAAAGTTTAATCATGCAGTTGAATGAAACATGCTTTGTGAGCGAGCTGAAGAAACAGCTCAGTGGTTAAGAGTGGATTCTGCTCTTGCAGGGGACTTGAGTTATTATCCCAGGACCCATATATGTCATCTTACAGCCTCGTGTATCTCCAGATCTATGCCTCTTCTGGCCTTTGCAGGAATTGTACTCAAGTGCACAAGTCCACAGGCATGCACTTCTGCAAATGCACACACAGACACACACACACACACACTCTCACACACACACACTCACACACACACACACACATACACACACACACTCTCTCTCTCACACACACACACACTTAAATATTTAAAAAGTGAAAGCTTAAAAAGAAATATGTTCATGAGGATCTATTACTAATAATATCTCTAATTAAATACTATTTCAATTTACTATTATATCTAACTCTCAGCTTAAAAGGTTGAACTTTAGCCCTATATTATTTATATGAAACAACTGTGAAAACTTACTTGAAGTTAAGACATACTCTAGTTTTCCAAAGTCAACTCAATATAAAACACATTAAGGGTTAAGTGCGGTATTTTTAAGTGCGTTCAAGAATATAATTCAAGATACTGAGCAATCCAGAAACAAAGATGAGAAAGCAGAACCATTTCACACCTAAAGATAATACTCTCTGGGAAACAAAGATGAAGATGACTCAGATTAATTTGAGCTATTATAGCAGAGTGCCTATTATTAGGAAACTTGCAATGTTTAGGAATTTACTTCCTCCCATTTTTGGAGACTAGCAAGCTAAGATCAAGGTTCTGGTAGGAATCATATTTCAGTGTCTTTGTTTGGCTGCCACTAGAAAGATGGTGAGACAAAAGACTCCTGGATCTTCCTTTTCACATGGTTTCAGCTTTGCCCCAAAGATAACACTCTTATGGGCCCATCGACTTATAGACATTCTTTGTCCAATATTGCCACAAGGAAAATCACATTACAACATGAGTGTACTCCTTGGGACACCCATTCACACCATGTTAGTGAATTGCCCATATTTATAGTAAATTTAAAGTACTATGAAGAAAAAAATACAGCAAATTGTGTTTTATGATTACTGGGTAATAACACTTTGGAAAACTATACTGTGTCCTTAACCTGAAAACCCATGTGCCTTCCAAGCAAAAAATAAGAAGGAATCACTGAGATCCAGAGTTCCAAAAGCATTGAAGAAAACAGCTTCTTTCCTAAGACCCTGCTTCCCAGTGCCATCCTCCAGCATCAGTTCATCTTCAATTGTGGGGTCCTAACAGAGGTTCCTTTTCTTAGCTGCTTAGGTTTTTGTGAAGATCTGTGGATAATTAGGACAAAACTCTTTTGTAGTTCAGCATTAAATCCTACATTTTGCTATTCTCTGATAATATATAGCAACTCTTGTTTCTTCTTGTCTTAATGAATTGAATTTTCATGAATATAATGTGAAAGTGGCTTTGGCTTTGCTATATATAATTTTTAAGTGAGCCTGTGAGGGAACAAGATGAATTCATCTTTCTTTTTTGAGTTATTAATACTTCATAAAGCATATCGCTGCTTTAGCATATTGGTGACTTTCATTTGATAAGGCAATTAGCATGCCACCAATGCAAATATTATGATAAGACTTTAATACCAAATTACCAGCTTTGATAAAACCCTGGTAGTTTCCAATTTAATAACTGATTTACATGCCATAGATAAAGCACTAATGCTCACAATGGACATGACATCGAAGAGTTATACATCCGATTTTACTTTTTTCAAAAGGGATTTCTACTTTAAAGAAACTAGATACAGACACAGTTGTCAGAGTTTCTAACATTTAGTCCTGTTTCATTCTTGAGTATTATAGTGCCGTAATATCAGCAGTTTCCCTTGCAGAGTTCCTGGTATGGCCCCTCCCCCTCACTTTATGCTGCACTACAATGTCCCGAGTTCTTGTGATCTCCATGGAAGAGCTTCCTTGATCACAGTTTCTGGACACTGATTTAGCCTCCTACCTTGAGTCAAACCTCACTTCCACTTTAGCCTTACTGATTACTAAGCCATTAGATATTTTCCTAAGGCATATATTTCTTCACACTCCATGATGGCACTTTTCCAATATTATTTTATTATTTATACATTATTCTCCAGTTAGTTCATAGGCTCTGAATATGACTCACCAACCCCTAGTTAGAATATCAGAGTAAATCAATTTTTTATGTGAATAAATAAATTTATTCATTATAGTGTAGTATTTAAAAAAATCACAAAGTTAAAAATGCTTGAAAATAATTTTCACTATATTTGTATTTCATTTAAAAATCTATACATGTTCTCTGTTTAAGAGACTAATATATATATATATATATATATATATATATATATATATATATATATATATATTAGAGCTTCTTGAGACATCTCAGTATATAAAAGCATTTGCTGTACAAGCTTGGTGATCTAAGTTCAAACTGACTGTAATCCACACAGTGAGTTTCTATAATCCTAGCACTTTGACAGATGGGAAACAGAGACAGAAGAATCCCTTAAACAGAACAGCCAGAGATCCTGTCATGTGCAGTGAAAAAAATCAGAAATATTGTTTCAAGAGATAAGAGGACCAGAAGCCAAGATAGTTTCCTGATCTCCCCATACACATGTCTACATGCATTTACCTATTAAATGCAGATATACATACACACTTCTTCTTCTTCTTCTTCTTCTTCTTCTTCTTCTTCTTCTTCTTCTTCTTCTTCTTCTTCTTCTTCTCTCTCTCTCTTTCTCTCTCTTTTTCTCTCTCTTTCTCTCTCTCTCTCTCTCTCTCTCTCTCTCTCTCTCTCTCTCTCTCTCTCTCTCTCTCTCTGTCTCTCTCCTCTTACACACACACACACACACACACACACACACACATAGAAAAAAAAGATAATTCCTACTAATATCTTTCCAATTTTTTGGATTGCTTTTTTTTCAATTTTCTCAGAATGTATAGATCAGCCATTATGTGCTAAACACTGCATTCTGATAATGAAACATTAATGAAAAAGAGGAAATTCTGTATCTCCTTTTTGAGGCAAATCTTAAGCATATAAATATTTTAACCCTAAACATCTATATCCCTTTTGATCAAATCTGAAGTATGCAATTCATTCAAATTTACTTCCTAAAGATTGAAAAGTGGCTTAAGATAAGGACAAAAATTTCTTGAGCTACTGCACTTTAATTTTGTTCTTTTAAAATAAAATCGATTATAAAAGTTATAACTGAATTAAAACATTCCACACATTTTCTGTGTAAAATCCAGATTGTTATGGGTATTCAAAAGACTTAGATAGTTATTAAAGGGATTAGTGAAAGCCCAGTGAAGATAATGATAAATTGTCAGCATGGCCTGTGATCATATTGACTTCCATACAGAGCACAATAAAAATTTTGAATCTTCAACATTTGTTGCGTAATGTCTTGGTAGATTTGTAATATCTAGCCCATTATTTCATAATGTAAGAAATGTGTTTCATGGTCAGTATAAATTAAAAAAAAACTTATGATCAAACTTTCTTATAATTTCTGCCTTTAATATATAATTTGGGAAAATTAATTACTGCATCCTGGCCCTAACATACGTGACTGTTCCATTAGTTTCGTGTGTGGTTATCCAAAGAAAAGACAATTTAATATTATTGAAATGAAGACCCACTTGTGAAAGTCTAATTAGCACTCTTTATTAACTTTTTACAAGTGAAAATGCTTATTTGATTAGCACAGACTTTAATATTATATTATTTGATTAGCACTGAGTTTAATCTTATATGTGAGAATATATTCAAACAACACAATACAGTCAAAGTGAGTAAAGTAGGGACAAACCCTAACAGCACTGATCCTTAAGCTGCATCCCGAATACCTTGCCATTGTAGGGCACAGAGTGGGATAGTTCACACCAGTTAATATGAAATTGATTACAATAGAATGCAGCCAAACTTTTTAACTTAGACAAACCAAGTAAGGAACACACTTTAATGTGAATGTTCACTTGAATGTTTGAAAAATGTCCATTTCACTAGCACATAGCTTTGCTTAATTTACAGGAAGATGCTGTCCTAAAATTTCTAGATTAGTTTATAAAATAGATAAATAGCTTAAACAATAAAAATTTCATTACTTGTCAATTAAATTTTAATTAAAATAATTTACCTCGAACCTACTTTTGTATATTAAGGTTACATGGACTCTAAAAATGCTGAAAGCATAAGAAAAATTAATTATAAATCATAAACATAAAATTTAAAAAACTGCAAAGACACAAAACTAAACCAATCATTAACATTTATTCTTTTAATTAACATTTGACAAGCTTGCTGTTACAAGTTAGTCTGACAATTTAGCTGATGAAGATTCTAATTGACATTTAATAATTACACTGATTAAAATATATGTTGTTTTCTCCACCATTTCAAATGACAAATACCTGCTTAAACATCCTTTCATTTCACAAATTAATAAGAAAAAAGATGTTTGAACATTCTTCTGATCCCAAGATTGTCATTTATATGATTTACATTACATAGGATTTAGAAATTTGGAATGTACTTCCTTGCAGTAGATTAATCACCTTCCTTGGGGCACTGAGCCATATTTTCCTGGTGTGCAAATCTCAGCCCTAGAGGTAATTACATCATTCTTGGAGCCATGCTCTCTCATACAGAAGAGTGAGATGGTCTTCAGAAGATAACCATTTAGTCTAAATGGTATTCACCATTTCCTGCTTATTCTAAATATTTTTATTGTTGTTTGCTTTATTTTGCTTCTTAATTTTATCACCACCATCATAATCCATCTCCAGGCAAATGTTAACCAAGGATTGCGTTTTCAAGCAAGAGAATTTTGAGATAAGAAATGAACTAGTCTCAGAATTTTTATATTATCTCACTTACTCCAACTACTCTGTAATTCCTTTATCCAAACTGGCCTCTTTTGCTTCTTGAGTTTTGATAAAGACTGCTGAGAAATATTAGGCTTCCTTTCACTGTCCTTAATAATTTTTTCCAAATTCTGAATTTTCTTTACTACTGCATCCTAGCATAGAGGACCGTCTCCATCAAAGTCCACTTTTGAGCTGCTTGTCAGGGTTGTCCAAGAGAATCTGAAAACATTACACATTGACTATTACTTTTGACTTTGGTAGCCCCTTGCCACCAGAGGAGGGAGATAAGTCTATGTTGTTGAAAACACCACACACTTCAGACATAGGTTCCAAAAGCTCCTGAGCCTCCAAAATGGACTTTAAAGCATTCTCCCTGAGGACTAGCTTTTATTGTACAAGAAGGTCATATGCAAACTTCCAAAACATGGAAAGAACTCTGCTATAATGTCTATGAACAACATCAATGACCAGCATGACTCAATAACCTAAAGGTTCTGTAGTGATACACATACCTTGGTAGTAACATACTGCTTGCTGTCTAATTAGACTTCAGATGCATTCAACAAGAGGGAAAGTATACCTGATGCTGGAAACCTTGCCTACTACCTGGGGCTAGTGAGATCATGGAGAGGAAAACCTACAACAAACAATTTACTAAACCAGTACAATCTCTACATTCTAAATATTTATCCTCATACTAACAAACAAGTGTAGTAATTACCCTTTATCAAGGAATCATCTCTTTGCATCACATGACAGAAAACCAGAACCAATCAAAATACAGAGTTGTGGAGCTCAGCCCAAAGGATACATCTTCAATATACCTCCAACAACCAAGGCTCAGGGATTATTGTAGAAGACTGTGTGGAAAGATTGTAAGGACCAGAGGAACAGGGAGTTTGTGAAATTATGTCTCCTAAGAATGTCAGAATATACATTTTATAATCTCAACAACATTACTGCCTAAACATGAGCTGAATAAGGGCAACAATAATAAGCACACTAACCCAGATAGGGAAAAACCCATTAAGGTCTCAACCATACACAAGGAATTATAGACAACTAAGAAATGCTGAGGATGGGAGAAATAATTTTGCCCAGGGAAAAGCATATCAATTTTTTTGTCCAATACAAAATATTCAGCCCTAAAAGCATACACACAAGCAATATTACACAGAGTATCAGGTTGTGATTATGTATTTATGAAAATCTGTATATACATATACATAGCTGTATATGAGTAACAACTATTAATGAAAAAAGAGAATTTGAAAGAGAGCAAGGAGAGATATATAGGAATGCTTAGAGTTGGGAAAGGGAAAGGAAATATGATGATTTGCATTATAAATAAATGAAATAACTTTTAAAAGTAAATTTCTGCCAAATTAGTATTTCAAGTAGAGATGCTAACTTTTCAAAAGTTAATAAATATTACACATTGAAAATTATGTTATTTAATTTATGTTATTTATTTAATAACTTTCATAGCAAAGAAAGGCTCTAATTATACATGTATATATATAGTAAAAATAAGATGAATCTTATTATTTTGAAATGTTATACTTGCTTCAGGTAAATGATCTCCAGCCACAAATATGTTGTCACTAATTCCTAAAGGTGCTTTAAGCAACCTAGCTTAGAGTACTTTAAATTGTCATCAGTATTTTACAACTTTTCTCCAAGAACACAACATAATCAAGTTAAATCAAAGGTTCTCTGTGGATAATGGTTATTTAAATAGAAATTTGGGGCTGGGCGTTGGTGACACACACCTTTAATCCCAGCACTTGGAAGGCAGAGCCAGGTGGATCTCTGTGAGTTCGAGGCCAGCCTGGTCTACAGAGTGAGATCCAGGACAGGCACCAAAACTATACAGAGAAACACTGTCCCAAAAAACCAAAAACCAAAAACCAAAAAAAAAGAAAGAAAAAAAATTTGGGATCATTAATATCATCTATTTTAATATCTTCTTATAACAAATAACCAGGATATACATGCTTTAATAAACCCACTTGTGGTTGAATGTAAAGAGAACTCTGAACAGAGGAAAACATTTGTGGTATAAAAATCACTAAAACCACAAACAATAATGACTCTTACCATTTTAAACATATTACTAGAAACTATTATTTCTAAGTTGAATATAACTATTCTGTGAATAATAAAACCAAACCATGTTAGAAGTCTGACCATGGAAAGTGTTGACAAAACATTCCATTTGTCTTCTTTTAGTGGTTTATGAAAACATGTCAGAAGCAATGATAAAATTGAAACGCTAGTTAATCACAAGTCATTAACATGTAATCATCCATGTTACAGCAAAGCCTTGCTTTTAAAGCCTCTTCCCATTTTGGCAATCCTATCGTAACAATCACTAAATGTATCTGCAGGTGTCCTGGTTTTGAAATATAAAGCTTTGGGAAGTATGCCTTTAAATCTACTTTGATTTTGATAGAGATTGTTTGTATATAGATGTGTTGTTAGATATATGGGTATTCCTGGCATGTAATATACAGTACAAAGCTGTTATTTAATTAAAAGTATAGCAGCAGACTAGAATTAAGTTACTAAGTCTTTCCTCTGTGGTCTTATATTGCTGCATAGCCCTAAACTACAACTTTGAATAGTCAATGGAGCACAATGCTAACAAGGCTTTGGTAGTCTCAACTCTTCCATTTGGTGATTTTGCATTTCGATATATAGGCCTAATCTGTTTCTGTGTCAGGATTTTACTGCTTAAAATTGAAATAGTATTAATATTCATGGAATTAGTATATTAATTAAAAGTAATACTATAGAGAAAGGACTGTTGGATTATATTGAAAAATGATGAGGGTCTAAATTTAATATAATTTTCCATGAGCATATCAAGCAAATGCTCAAATTTTACTTTGAATAGAATAGATGATTATATATATATATATATATATATATATATATATATATATATATATATATATATATATACATATTTTCCATACAGAGCCCTGGCCTGTATGGAAAATTCACCAACACCACCATATATGAATGTCATCAAATATCTTGAGATCAGGCCATTTCCAAGATGTACACATAATTCAGCTTAACTGAAAAAAGAATGGAGGGGCAAGGGAGATTGGATAGGAGGAGTACAAATGATGTAAGTATAGTATTCATATGTGAAACTATAAAACAAAGGGAATAATAAGATTTTTAACAAACTCACAGGTGTTCACATGATATTTCATCACTAAGCTACAGGTAGACACATTGATTTGTAAATCTATCTATATGATACACATCATGTCCTTGTGACTTGAAAATTCACAGTTCAGATATTCCTCTGAAGGACAGCGAAGTTCTTTTCTATCCTTCTGTACTATGGATTCTGAGTTGCTGTTGCTGTGAACCAGTCTGCACCACAGTAAAGCACTATGCATGACAGGAGACAGTATGTGGATGCCTCCTTTCAATTCAATTCATTTTGCAACCTGCCAAATTTCTGCTATATGGTAATGATAAAAAATGAATTGAAAGGTCATTTTGTCTGCCATGGATGGTTTGGGCCCTGTCACCACAGTAGTATCCCCTCATTGTCAGCAACTGACGAGCACTCAGTAGATATTTGCTGAGTGAAAAACAAACAACAAAAAAATGAATATACTACGCTTCATACATATACTGCGCTGAAAGGATCAAGAAATATTTTTAAAAATGCATCCCCTATTCTCCCTCACATCCTACCCACAGCCCAGACCTGCAGCTGTGAGAAAGATGGGATCACTACTTCCCCTCATTTTTACTCTATTTTCATTTAGTGTATCAAATGCAATAAACTAAAATTTAGTTTCTTTACTAAAATTTAGTTTAGTTACTCCTACTCAAATTTACATGTATGAAGCAATGATAATCAAAGAAGTGGAGAATATCAGTTTGAGAGTTTAGGGGCATGAGAAGGATTGGAAGGAGGGTCAGTGAGAGGAATTGAGTGAGGAAAGGGAAGAGGAAAATGATATAATTTTATTTCAATTAATGATGCATTATTTAAATTGAAGATGAAAACCTGAAAAGAAAAAAAATAACTTTCTGCAAAATAATATGTAAAATTATCAAGGAGCATATATTTGTCTCAGTACATCTATCCACAGATGACATTGACATTTAAGACAGTCTTCCTGGCAACCTCAATAGCCCTGTACACTTCGGGTTATATCAAAAGGCTGAACGAACGAGGCATGTTCTCACTAGCATTCGCATTTTTCTTAATGGACTCTGCAGTATTAAGAATGGCCCAGTTTTTAATTTGCTAAACCCACCTACCTTGAAAAAATTGCACTTGATCGTAAAAGCTTGTGCTGCTGCTACTAACTCAAACTAGTTGACCTCAGTATCAAGAACTTTTAAAATAACCAGCCATTTTTTTCCTTTTCTTTAGCTGCAGGCATTGTTCTGTGTCCTTCCTTCTTATGACATTATAAATGATGTCCTTCCCTTAATCTCAGGGTTACCTTGAAGATATTTATAGACCTGGTTCTGATCCCTCTGAGGGAGCTCATCAGTGTAGACTTTTCAAACTCAGCTTCTTGTACTTTCAAGCTTTATTTTCTAGCATTTATTTTGACCAAAAAAAAAATGGTTAGCATAAAAAAACACAATTGTACTTTTGCACATATTTTTAAACTATGTGGATTTAAAAACTTCTTAAAAAGAAAATCACAGGAACTGGGAACATGGCTTAGCTCTTTATAGTGCTTGCTATGCAAAAGTGGGGTTTTGAGTTCAAAGCCCAATACCTACATAAAAACTCCCACAGTAGCACGTAGCTGTTATATCTGCACTGGGGAGATAGAAACAACAGTCCTACAGCCTTTTTGACTAGTCATCCTACCTAAACCAGCAAGCTCAAGGTTCACATAGGAACACTGTCTAAAAAAATAAGATGGGCAGTCATTGAGGAAGGGGTCAAACTCATGTGCTTGCACAGAAGAATATCCACACACAAAAAAGAGAAATGAAAAATAAAAGGAACATTAAGAACCGTAGAGGATTTTATTGCTCACCTGGTTGGCATTTGACCAAGTCTGCCCTTCTAGTATTTACATTGCTGTTGATTCATTGGTGTATGCCACTGATTTATTTTGCCTGTGCGTTCTTCCGTGCACAAATTTGTTAGTCTCTAGCTTTCCTAGGTTTTGTCATTCTTGTCCTTAAGATTTTTAAAATACTCTGTGTGTATGGGTGTTGGCCTGCACACATGAAAGTGAACCATACCGTACATGGAGCCTGCGGTGGTCAGATGAGTGCATCAGCTCCCCATGAATAAGAATTACAGATAGTGGTGAGCCACCATGTGGATATTGGTAATTGCACATGAGTCCTTTCAAGTGCTCTTATCTATTAAGCTACTTCTCCATCAAAATATTTGTCATGCTTAACGTGCTGTATTCACCTACAGACAAAGTTAACTTTATATTGAAATTGCAGCCATCAGCACCAGAGTCATTTTTACTACATGAAAGAATTTTGCCAAATGCAAAGAGGAAAGAGGTATTCTTTTTTATCAAGTTGATATTGCTAGAACTATTAAAATAATATCCTTATTAAAATGAAACAAATATTCTTTCTCTCTGACATTCATATTTTTAAAGTAAGATAGTTTGTACACCATGAATATGTGGCCATTAATCCACTAAATATTTAGTCATTTGGATATGTAGAGCTTTTATTAGTCATGGCAAGTGTAACTTTTTCAATCTCCCATTATATCATTTTTCATTATTTAAGATGTATTTCCCTGTTTGATTTGATTTAGTTCTTCAATCTTTTTCATTTAAGTGACCAATTAAGTAAGATATGAATTTAATAATGGAATTTATGAATAATAAGTAAGAATACCTGTAATTATCTAAAGCCATTAGGCCTAGACACCCTATTAAACCAGATTTCAACAGTTTATTCAGTAGCATGATCAGGGGAAAAAGGCCAGCCATTTTAAGTAAACAAAGAAGTCACGCATCACATGCCCTTAATCTCTTAGCAGGCAGGATCTCTGTGTGTTCAAGGCTACACCAGGGAACAGAGCCAAGCATGGTGACACACCACTTTAATCCCAGTACCAACCACAGAGACCTGGAGATCTGTACAGACAGACAGACAGTGACCGGGCTGTGTAGGAATAGGATGTGAGGTAGCTGGACTCAGATAGCCCCCCCCCCAAAAAAAAAAAAGCAAGGCATATAAAACCTCGGTAGACAGGAAGTTACGCATTTGGAAGCTGCAGAATTGGAGAGGTTGGCTGCTGGCTCTCCCTATTTCCCTGATGTAAGGCTTTCATCCTTTATGGCTCTGTGTTTTTTTATTTAATAAGACCTTTTAAGCTTTGTGTTACAGATAAATGTAAAAAAAGGACAAGAACCATAAAATTTTTATTTTTCTGTATGAAAATCTGTTAATGAGGATAGACATGTGCAGTTATTATTTCTGTGTTCCTAGTTATCATCTACAGCTATGACCAGCAAACTTTCCAATGTGAAACAAAAGCACACATCTAAGTGAACCAGTCAGTTTTCAGTTCCCTGAAATGAGATGGAATTAAATAAATAAAGAAGGATAAATGCAAGTAATAAAATGAAATGGAGAAATGCATCATTTCAACAAGACAAGCAAATAGAGATGTTTCTGCTCCTTATATCATGAATATGCAGTTGAGAAACTGTGTAGGTAATGGGAGAACTGCATAATTAGCATTTAACTATGTAATCAAAAGAGTTTATCAGCTATATTAAGCAATTATTTCCCATCAGTTCATGACTTAAATTATTATAACAAAATCACTCTATTTTTACGCAGTTTTAAAAATGGTATCTTGAAAATTTCTCACTGCATTTTAGTGTTTTACTTGTGTAGAAACATTTTATTAATTTCTAAAGGGAAGTGTTAAATTATTTTATGTTAACACTGTAGCTAATAGCACTTCTCCATTTGTTTTTCCTGTGTTTTTATGCAATAAAAATACAACACATAATACTCCTTCTTTCAAACTCAACCTGTAAAATCAGACAATGTCACATATCTGTATAGATATGATGAAATGCTCTACTAATATGTTGTGCTTAAGAATTATTTTAGGTACTCACCTGGAAGGTGAAATACCGTGATCACAAACATGGATTTCCCAGGGCAGTGCTTATCCATTGTGCTCTAGATATACTGACCCCTGCAGTTTCCCCAAATGTTGAAAACTTGCCTGCATAATTTGTGGTAGTGGGGTACTGTGTTCATGCTCCTCTCTAAAAAAAAAAAAAAATTATAGATGGAGTATTCTACATGTATATTTTCAGAAAGAAGAGAGAATATGTACATTTTAATACATATTATATTGTTTGTCTTAATTAGTGTTACTGTTGCTGTGATAAAACTCTATGACCAAACACAACCTGGGGAGGAAAGGGTTTATTTGGCTTACACTTCCACATAATAGTCAATCATTGAAGGAAGTCAGGACAGGAATGGAAAAAGGGCAGGAACCTGAAGACAGAAGCAGATGTAAAGGCCATGGAGGGGTGTGAATTACTGGCTTGTTCTTCATGGTTCAGGCTGACTTCTTATAGAATCTAGGACCCCCATTCTAGTACAATAGCACCCACAATGTACTTGGCTCTCTGCCATGATTCACTCTTTAAGAAAATCTCCTACATCTGGATCTTATAAAAACATTTTTTCACTAGCGGTTCCCTCCATTTAGATGACTGTAGCTTGTAGCAAATTGACATGAAACTAACCAGGGCACTGATGATTCACAGAAAAAGCACATGACTTCTTTAAAAATGGTAAACTTTGACAAATAAGACAATAAAATACATAACTCAATAACATATATCTTACCTTAAATGAAGGCCAAGTCAACTGAACTTTGTTAAAATTGATTAAGTAGCCATTTTGAGTTTCCAGTTAACTTTGTAGAATTTATTCATTTACTTTTATTTTCTCTGAATGATACATATCATGTCTACAGAGTTCTAACATTCCATAACATACTTTTCCCTTTGTTTAAAGAGAGTATCAAAGAAAATGATGCTTGATAGAGGTTCTCTGTAATTGCGGATTCCAATCATAAAGTATGTTTTCTACTTTCTTTCTTATAAGGAAGTGATTACAGCTGAAAGGTAAACTTCTCTTGTGTTTTGCATCTCCTTTCCTTAGTCCTAGTTGTCCGGTTTTTACAGTTTGCCTTTAGTTCCTCATTTACAAGATCAGCTCAATACAATGGAAGAGTAACAGTGCCACTAATTATACACTGGATAGACTAAACTATTTCTGGAGCTATCTCATCCCTTTCTCTTGTGACTATAAATTAGAAAACTCTTTACTCCTCTTTTTTTGAGTTTTCAATACCTAGTCAGTTTCTTCATATTTGTCATAAGATATGGTAGACACAGCTATAATATGTTATTGTAAAATATTTCAACAATCAGGTTTTTATGGTTATCTGTTTCCAGTCTTTGGTCTTTGTGCAGTCTGATATGGATTAGAATTGTGAACAAGTTCAGTCAGGAGTCACCCATGTGTCTTTAGCAATTTCCACATATGCTAGACTTATTTAGGGCAAGTGTTCATTGTTTTATTTCTTTCTCTGACAAATCATTCATAGGAATCAAAATTAATCAATTATCCTATAAAAACAAGTCATCCCAATGAGAAAGATTCCATGAAAATTCCAATTTTTCAAAAGTTTGACCTGTGACATACAGACAACAGAGGGAAGGAACCTCCAAAACTGGAAGACATTTGGCACTATAATTGTGTAAGTCCATTCCCTATGGGTTTGAGTCTGGTAGGCAGCCAGAACCCCTGAGATAACGAGGCATATGCTACAAATACTATGATCATTACAGTCTGAACATTTTACAATTCAGTTGCCTCTTCTGTTCCTAAAGTGTACTTTATACTGTTGGAGAAATTACAATAAGATTCTTGTAGAATAGGGCAAAGACAAAGCTGTGGACTTTTTGCTGCTGTTGATGTTGATTGTTGTTTGTTTTGTTTTAGTGCCTTTATATCCATTTGATAAACAAATACAGTTATTCTTAAAGTGATCCAGGCCATGCTTACCACTTTGGAAAGACTGAGGGTCTCATGTGATTGAAAAGTAAAGATAAAAACCTACTCTTCTTGGCTGTGTTTTGGTTGTAAGCTTGCTTTTGTCAAGCGGTGGGAAGCTGATTCACATATGCATCCTGCTAGGAGGAAATTGAGTCATTGTAAGTTATATACCTAATGTTTCATTAAATTTTATTAACTTTAAAAGATGATGGAAATAAAAAAATTGGCTATGAAAATAAGCTGCAAAAGCCCCATAGTCTTTATTAATAATGTCCATCTTAAAGATCTTTACACAGAAAGAGATCAAAAGATATTAATGTGAAAGTGGAATTCAAACCAATTACGTAGTAAAATAATAAGCCATATTTTGATTACAGCAAATTCTATAAAATTATAAGCATAATGCAACTTTTTATTTTTAAATCTTCATTAAACTTATGTAAAAGCATTGATGTGAGCCAAAATCCACTGTTTTGTGTTTTGACTACACTTGTGATGAATATGTTACTATTACTAGGAAATTAGTTTGCACATGCTGCTTTTTAGAAAGAGCTGCAAGGTTCATCAATAAAGATTACATGTAGCTATTTATTTTCCCTTAAATAGAAGTATTCATTTTTTTCAGATATTGCTTGCATTTTTCTGAAGATTATATGAAGGGATCCCTGTGCTTCAGAGATTTATGATGTATTCAGACCCATTCTGAATGACTGCATCAAAAATTCTCCATTACCTACACTAGAGAATTGGATGAATCAGGAAATCTGAATTTCAAATGACCTTTATCTTCTTTGTTTATCATTTCTGTTGTTTTAGTCAAACATCACAGAATTGTTCTATGGTAACAATAACCAGAGTGGTTTTGAAAGCATGGTATCCATTGAAAGCAGCGAGTTTATCATTGGTTAGGCATATTCTCATTTAGTTAAATGTAAGTTTTTATATACATCTTCACTCATACAGATGAGGAACCTCAAGGTTCAAGGATGTTGTTCAGTTAGATTTTTCTGATGTTTATGTTCTTGCTATACTTCTTTTCATGACAGGCTTAGATATTATAAAGAATAGGATTTATTCATTATGAAGAGATTTGCCCACTCCTAGGCTTGAGCGGATGATATTTTGGTTTTTTTTTTAATTGAATGTAATCTTTTTCTTATTATAACTATCGTCATCATTATATCGTAACAACCAACAACATCACCAACACCACCATCATTGTTACCCTCTTTTCCATTTCATGATCATACAGCAAAGACCTGATACTTATTCTATATTTTAATATGAGAATTATACCTTTGTGGCACAAATCTATTACTGAAGCTTGTGTATGTTTCTACATCACACAGGATTCCATGTAAAATTTGTATCCTAATAGTTTCTTGGTGTTTTCATTTTGGCTCTTATAGATCAACAAAGGCATACCTGTGGCCTCTAACTACAGAAAATCAAAGCAAGCTGCCAGCTTCTTTGCTGGAAATGTCAAATATGACTTTCTACAACTCTGCTGAGGCATGCTTCCTCTGCCATCCAGGAGGTCTCTGGAGTGGGACATCCTTTATGTCTATGTCTATACTCTGTGTTCTCTCTTGATCATGCTCTGATAAACAGCCCTGCATATCCAACTGGACAAACTAATAAATAATCAAATCTATGGGCTTAAATGTTTGATGTTTGAAAATACGTTATCTCTTATGGCAATGACTTTTGTCATTTTTAGGCAAACATATACCTTTTATGTCATTGGAATAAGTAGAAAGCTTTTGAGTTCCTGAACAAGATCTGAAGCAGCATTTATAAGTGTAGAAGAGCTTTCCTTTGTTTGCTTCACTTTTTAAAGATAATAATTATTATTTTTCTTTATTCCATAGTTTTCTTCTATGGGTAGTGATAACCAATGGCTGTGTAAATCCAGGAACTATGAATAGTATTCATACATTGACTCCTTTACACTTTCACTCCTAGCATTGAAGGACAGGATGGTTGCAAAGCACCAAAGTCATTCTTTTTCTCGTTTTCAGACAAGGCAAATGAATACATCTGCCCCCAACATATACACACAACAGTGCCTTTTAAAACATCTTGAAATGCATCAAAGCAGTAACACATAGCCTTCAGGCAATGTTTCTCTCTGGAGTAATATCTGTTGATGCTGCTGCTTGTGGTTAAGTCCTGCAGGAAACCTATGGAAACTCATGACAGCTAACAGAAAATATTCTGAAAACAAAGCTTACTATGTATCTCTATTCTATAAATTCTAATTTTCCTAAAAGATGGAAAGAATTTTTTTATTTTGATAAGGATCACTTTATCTCCTTGCTGGTCACAAAGGCAAGAATTTTTTTTTTCATTTTGACTTTTAGATACCTAATTGTAGACCATAGAAGTGATAGTTTTTTCACTTCTGTTTTTCAGAATAGTTTCTCTTACTTTTTATGTCTCTGCTTTCTTTCCCTAAAACTGCTAGTTACATGCCTTTGACATATGTATTCCACTCTACTACACTAAATAAAAATAAGAGAGGACAGGGATACAGCTACCAATGTAGACAGAGGAGAGTGATTGGAAATGAACCATAGCAGTTCAGCAAAGACAGAGCATCCTGTTGCAAACACTGTGGCAGTTGCTGGGTGTTGCTTGGATGCTCCCTCACCAATTATAGTAGAGTTTATTTGTCAATATTGGGAATTGCTATGTGGTTAGGATTGCCATGAAAAGATGCCATTTATCATAACATAGATGGAACTGGAAGTGTGGCAATGTCCAGTAGTTGGTCAATGAATCTGAAATGTATCTAGAACAGATGGATTTGGAGAAAACATGTTGCCAGACACTGTTTCTGTTACTATTAGTCTCCTGGGCCTTTGGTGAATAGCACAGCTATTTCCATTTGAATATGAAAATACATAGCAAAAGAGTTAAAGAAGAGGGAAAAGACAAGCAAAAAATGGAAGGCAGCTGAGTTTGGGTTAATATTTAAGGTCAGCTTTATTCAGAATGCTAGTTGATTCATTTAATTTATTACTTCAAATTATCCATTTTAGCTACTCTAATATTTAATCCTAGGAATTATCAATGCCTCCAGGCAACCTCGTATGTTTCTTTTAAACATATTGTTAGAGTCTCAGAGTTTTTTATTCCCAAAAACTTTATCATTGGCTGAACTTCTCTGGAAGATGCTGGTTATCAAAATCTTTATTCTCTTAGATGTTTGTTGCTTTGCCCTGTCTTTGTAAATGAAAACATATTTCTATCTCTCTTTATTCATCTAGTTATAAAATTTTCGTTATATTGAAATTAAGTCTATTTATTCAAGGGAGCAAAATAAACATATAATATATATGGAAATATTATATTTACAAAGCTGACAACTTATAGAAGAAAAATTATTTTAGCAATTTGTTCACATGAGCAGAGTTTCAGAAAAAATATATTGTATATATTTAGCAGAATTTTGTATCACACTAAAAATCTCAAAGTCTTTAAACTTGCTTAATTCTTAGTCTTAATTAGGTATTTGTGTAGATCATAGTCAGCTCAACTGCATAAAACAAATGCGTTTATATTTCTATAAGGTTGGGCGGTGGTGGCGCACGCCTTTAATCCCAGCACTCGGGAGGCAGAGCCAGGCGGATCTCTGTGAGTTCGAGGCCGGCCTGGGCTACCAAGTGAGTTCCAGGAAAGGAGCAAAGCTACACAGAGAAACCCTGTCTCGAAAAACCAAAAAAAAAAAAAAAAGAAAAAAAAGAAAATTAAAAAATATTTCTATAAAGTTAAATCATCTACCTTCATATCAATCATGAAGTAAACCAAGCCACCTGAAAGCCTTTCTCATAACAAATATACTTTAAAGGGAAAGGAAAACATTTCAGGGAGCTATTACTCTGGACATCCCAAAGATGTCTATTTGTGTGAGAACCTGAGGGCAACTTGCGAGATGCAGAGACACAAGAGTTCCATGCAAGCTTTGAATAACTGGACTCTGTGCACTAAGTCTCTACAATGTGACATGTGCCACAGTAAATAATGTTTCTATTGAAGTCAGCATCTCTACAATTTTGTAGAAAACCAAGCCCATGTGTTTATTTTCATTGCTGCTGAAAAACACTGACACATGAAATCAAGTTGATCAAATCTGTCCCAAATTGCAGAGTGAAATTTAAACTGTTAGCAAAGATATGAACACAAAGAACTACATAAAACACATATCTGGTCTCTGATTTTCCTTTGAATCTACAGTCTAAAAAAATGCTTTTAAGGTAGAATTTAAGATATTTTCTAAGAGTTTAAGATATTGTTATTTCTCTTTTAAATTTTAGGTATTTGAACAGAAAATAAGTTTTGCCTATATATCAATCATGACAACATATTAATTGTTAAATTTATGACATATAGATATATGAAAATTGGTAAAAAATGTGATTTATTTATCTAAAACTACTAACATTGAAAAGATTTAATCTTATAAGTAAATTTATTTATCGAACTTACATAGAAATAAAGATGCAATTTTCTCATGTAAGATCCTGGGTTTTAGCCAGGCAGTGGTGGCTCATGCATTTAATCCCAGCATTCAGGAGGTAGAGGCAGGTGGATCTCTGTTAGTTCAAGACCAGCGTGGTCTATAGAGCGAGTTCCAGGACAGGCTCCAAAGCTACACAGAGAAATCCTGTTTCAGAAAAAAAAAAAAAAAAAAGAAAGAAAGAAAGAAAGAAAGAAAGAAAAGAAAAGCCTTGGCCTTATAACAGTTTCAGTCAGATATATAGGTGTCAACTAGCAAAACAATGTTCTTGCAATAAAAAACACAATCTTTGTTAGTAATAACAAGTCTGTTACTCTAAATTTCTGCATAGCTTACTGAAAAATATCCTTCTGTACATAGGTGCAACCAATATCAACCCTATTCATGTGTATTTTACTCGGGTACTGAATGACTTCAACTTTCCTCTAAAATCTTTCAGTGATCTAGGGCAACTTACTGTTACTGGCCTCCAATCTACTAAAACTCACTCATATTTACTCTGCTAACAAAAGACCAAAAAGTGAATAATAGCTAGGGGAATAACTAAAACTAAATATGAATGTTTTTGGATTCTAGGCTAGAATGGAAAATTTGAAGCTCCTTTTAGTATACTACAGTTCTGAATTTCAAATGTAACTTTTATGGTTATAATTATTAATATCTGTTAGCTAGGCTTGATAGCTCTATATGCATATTCACCAATGAAAAGATAATATACACAAGATATATGTGTGCTCTTATACGCCCTATGTTAATAATGGATTTCGATTACAGTGCTCTTTTTTGTGCACATGGTTGTGTGTGTGTATGTTTTATATGTGTACATAAACTTGCATCTCATGTGGTTGTGGAATTGTATGCATGTGTCTCTGAACATGTGTGCTTGAGAATGTGAAGGCCAGAGTATAAATACCTCAGATGTCCTTTCTCAGGAGCCCACTCTCTTGATTTTAAAGACAAGGACTCTCATTGAACTGGAAGTTGCTGAGTGGGAAAAGTTGGAGGTCTTTGGAACGTCGAAGATACAACTGTATCTGCCTGCACAGTACTGGGATTACACACACAGGTCCTCACAATCAGCTTTATACTTGCTGTATTTCCATGCGAGGAATCAAACTCAGCTCCTTTCACTTGATTGACAAGCATTTTGCCAACCAACCTAGAGTTCAAAACCTAGTTTCTGGTTTACAGAAGAAGTAATCACTTGAAATATTTCCTAAGATGATTCTTTTGCTCTTCTGTTTCATGTAGATGAACACTTTCATTTAGTAAATAACTCGTAGTTTGCCACATTGATAAGTCATCTTCTAGAACAGCAATTAAGTAAAACCTATCAACAAAGGTTAACCTTATATGGTGAAGGTTATAAACATTTCAGAAACTAAACACATTTCTTATAAAGTGCATTCTTGTGTCACTTTTGTCCCTCCTGTGGCAGAATACCTGGCAAGGACAAATTTTAGAAGAGATCCTTATTCCAACTCATATTTGTTGCACAGAATGTATGATGGCAGCTGTGGGTGGAATGGCATGACTATGGGAAAATTGTTAGTGGTATCAATAGCATGCACAGTTTGATATATCTTCTTTGATCAAGAAGCAAAGGAAGCTCTTGATTGAATCTGGCTGGGAAAAGTTCTCATGACCCATATCCTCTCCCCCACCTCCCTTGACCCACTCTATCTACCTCGGTGCTGCCTCCAACATTGCACAACTTT
Source organism: Peromyscus eremicus (assembly GCF_949786415.1). Classification (NCBI taxonomy): domain Eukaryota; kingdom Metazoa; phylum Chordata; class Mammalia; order Rodentia; family Cricetidae; genus Peromyscus; species Peromyscus eremicus. Next base: position 30,370,697 of record NC_081425.1, read on the forward strand.
TCAAAACTACATACATCACCAACATGAGACAAAGTCTTTAAGCAAATTTTAATGTTCCAATCTCTGGGACATAATCTCTCACCCACTTGGGATGGTAAAAATTAACCTTAAAACTGGTTAAAATAATTAAAATATCCAGGAAGTTATATTGGTAAATATTGCTTTATAATCTAAGGGACCACTCAACAATGTTAAGTACTGGCATTGGGATTCCATGTAATCATCCATGAGTTGCATGTGTGTCCCATTGGAAAGCATTGTCATGTTTGAACATGCTGCATCGTGTATCTGCCATGGTCCACTGGCACTGGAGCACTCCTCAGTATGCCATGTTTAAGGTACTGTTGGAAAAATCTTTAGGAAGAAGAATGATGAATATAAAGCTTCACTTCTATTTTCCCACTTGCGTTACCACAATTGCATATCAAAATAAATCCAAAGCTACTTTCACCTCCTTGACAGTCATAGTGCATTACTATATGGCGACGTTAAAAATCTAAAACTGATTTTCCATGTGAAGTGAGTTTTAGCCAACCATCTGTTCAGGAGAGGAGGAAGACAGACAAAGCTTATTCTTGCCTGCTACCCCTCTTCACCACTGTTAGGTGACTACTGGGAACCTTTAAATAGGATTGCCAGCTTTAACTTTTCAGAAGCTAGAATCAGCATATGTGTCTTCTAGGAATTTGGGGAGGGAAGGGTTCTAGTTAGGCAAAAGGGAGTGCTGACATATTAGATATTGATTTGCTGAGTGCCATAGATGGTCCTGTTTCCTGCCTCAAATCCATCATTCAGCAATAGGAAAGATGATGATTTTGAGCCTTGGCATTACCAAGGAACATGTATGTGAACTCACATATTGTTGTGATGGCTGTATTTCATAATTCAGTCGATTTTAATTTTGTTATTAAATTTTCAGGATACATATATTGAAAATTAACTTTTGGTTCTAGTTACAAATTAAAGGAACATCTACCAAGAAAAAAGAGACGGTTTTGAGCCAATGAATTTTGCGGGGGGAATGTTCTAATGTCAAAAACAGTGGAAACTTTATCAGGTTATATTTTATGATACATAATTGATTTTATTTTTTTCATTACAGAAAATTGTATAATAATGAAGTAGCTCCTGGTATACTGCTTTAGGTATACTCAATGTACATTTTATTATGCAAATAATAGGTAGTTATTCTATGCAACATTTACCAGAGATTTTAGTTCTGTAGACCCTGGCAGGAAAGTTTTCAACGTGATAGATTCTGAACTCAACTCACAACAATCTAGAATTTAGCTTCTCTAACCTACAAAACTACTTTCTGCTAGTAAAGGATCTGTTTTAATACTGGACTACTGTCACTAGATCTTTGTTGAAAATTTAAGTAATCAGTCTCAATCTCCTAATTCACTATGCTCTATTGGACCCAACTATAAATTCTTCAACAATGCTGTAAGTACTGAAATGTGATAGAGTACTTGAAAGTATGCACAATGTTAAGAGAGCCCTCGGGAGTTGATTGCTGTTTCATCAGCAGGAAAATAAATAAAATGTAATGTGTGTAAATGGCTGAGATCCAAGAGACAGCCAAAAGAACAGGGTGCAGGTCTCCAAAAATGATAAACATACTAAACTTCAGTGTGTCAAGTGATCCGTAACTTTAAGTTGCATTCCTTATAGCTTGTAATACCGTGAATTGAAAGCAGATGTTCTCTCTTTGAATGCTGTGGGTGTGCTGACATGTTTTAGATGCCATGCATTCAGATGTTCCACACTGAATTTTACCTAGATGGAAATCACAGCTACAACAACGTTATGAACAAACTTGTCCCCATGGACAGGATGAGATTCATGCTGACCAAGGTTCAGGCTGCAAGATTGTCACTCTCAACCACAGTGCTTCAGGATAAACCTAGAATAATAAGAATAACAATGGTCTATTAGTGAGTCAAAACCTGAGTCTCTTATTGAGCACACGTTTTAGCATTGCAAAAACTATCCCAGATTGAATGGAGGGTAGTATAAGTCCCTTTAGAGTCAGATTCTTCTCCTCCAGATATATTTCGGCTTGAGCATATTTATTGCAGCCTTTTTTTATATTATATTGTTTCTATTACTAGTACTCGAAAAGTCTCCCACCTCCAAGGAGAAATGATGGAGTCGTTAAGAAAGAGGACATTGCTCCAGTGGAAAGGGTTTACCCTCTAATGCTTTCTAAGTGCATCTTTGGGGCTATAAGTGAGATCTGCACCTTGCTTCCCAGAAGAGCAAATAAACTCTATTTTGGTAAGGCATTGCTTTCTTTAGTTGCCTCTTGGGTCTGCCTTTCTAAACCACTGTATACAGTTTTGCTGAATCATTGAAAAGAGGAACTTTTCTGTAGCTTGAAATCTCCTCTCTATATATTTGTAACAAAAAATGGATATATTAGTGGAAAACATCATAGGAGAATGTCAGCTTCTCACCATGTATATAATAGGTAAGCGTCTTCCTGTCACTGAAGTTTCACATCAGTGGTTGCTCTAGTTATTTAGTTTTATTTTGCATTTCCAACTTTCCAGGTATTGAAGATTCAGCAGTGAACAAAATAATTTTGTCTTCTCTTTTCAGGATTTAAGGTCACAGTAGTTCAGTGATTTAAAACATAACTTGGAAATTATACAGACCTAAATTCTGATAATAATGTGCCCTACTATTAACCAGGGAGAATAGATATATGTGTAAAGCCTCTGAGTTGTGTAGCTTCTGGGCAAATGACATGTAAGAGCCGGTTTTGTTAATGTGTAGTATTATTAATAATCTAGTAACCACATGATGCTTATCAGTTACTACTATTTGGTGATGAGACTTAACACCTAATAGAAACAGGAGCACTATGTACAGACACCATGTCTATGACAAACATCCTCGAATTTCCCAGTAGGCCACAAAGGTATATGTAGATATCCTTTCACATCTGAAAAGAAAAAGTCTAATGTAGAGAGTCTTTCTCTGTCCAGCCATCCAGCTCCCAAATAGTGACACGGAGACATTATTAATTATGAAAGCCTGGCCTTAGCTTAGGCTTGTCCCACTAGCTCTTATAACTTTAATCCACCCATTTATCTTAATCTACATTCTGTCTCATGGCTCATTACCTCATCACTCCATACTGCTCATGCTGCTTCTCATGGCTGCAGTGCTCTCTCTGCCTGGAAGTCCCACCTACACCTCCTTCCTAGCAATTGGCTGTCCAGCTTTTTATTACACCAATCAAAGCAACATATTTACACACAAATGTCCCACAACAGTCTGATTAAAAATCACAAGTTTCTTATATTTTTGGTTGTGAGCCTAGCCTTTAACGGCTGAGCCATCCTGGAAAAGAGGACCCCAAGAAAGACGTGGGGATCACCCAATGATGGAGAAATAGAAGATATCTACATGAACAGCCTGGACATGAGTGGGGGTAATGACGGGCGAGGGTCGAGGGAAAGAGAGCTTGGGGGAGCGAGAGTTGGCTGTTTGAAACGTGGGGCCTATGCAGGGTCGCTTGGCTCAGCCTGGGAGGAGGGGACTGGACCTGCCTGGACTCAGTCTACCAGGTTGATCTCAGTCCTTGGGGAGGCTTTGCCCTGTAGGAGGTGGGAATGGAGGGTGGGCTGGGGGGAAGGTGAGGGGGGCAGGAGGGGGGAGAACAAGGGAGTCCATGGCTGATATATAGAACTGAATTGTATTGCAAAAAAAAAGAATAAAAATAAATAAATAATAAAAAAAACCTCACAAGTTTCATAGCTGTTCCTTGTCAGAATAGCGAAGACCCATGTTCATTCACTGCTCAACACCATGTATTTCCACTGAGTTAATCTTACACTCCATCCAAAGCTTGGAGTGCTAGAAAAAAACTTTTTCCCCTTTCTTCCTTTTTGAGGGGTCATACCTTCTCTTATCCACAGCCTGTATTCTGAAAGCAGACAGTAAGCTAATATCCTCCTAAACATAATGCTCTGACTGAAAACATAGCCAGAACAGATTTAGACTGCTTACTATTAAACAATCCTCCCACATCATCATCTCCATCCTAACTCATTCCATTCCAAAAACTGTCCTCTTACACATGAAGTCCCTAAATTGGGGCATTTCAGGGGAGCAAGCTGGGTCATACTTATGTCTCTGGCATTAGAGTTGTTACTAGATCCATCCCAGAAAGTATAAGGTATATAACCAAGCTATTTACAGGACTCAAAGCTTAGATAGTATTATATTAGGAAGTGTTTACCATAACAAAGGAGAAACATTTTCCCTATATATGGACACATAGATACTTTCCTCCTAGGGCCTAAGAAAAGTCACCTTTTTACTAATGCACTTGCAGGCCAAGCTCAGTCACCTCTGAATAATAACACCTTACACTCCTCCTTCCTCCTTCAGACCAAGGAGAAATGAATGACTAGAACCTTCCTCTTATAACATTTAAGTAATCTATTTTGTGTTCAGAGCATCTGTGGTCAAGAACATTTTACATTCTGTTTCAAATCCTCTGGTTAATGCCCACATTAGAAACCTAGGTATTTGGCAGGAAATGTGCTCTTTCAAACGGTTTGTTCAATCACAGCCAAGTACCAACTGCAAAAGAAGACATATTTATAAGCCATAATGCAAATTTTACTTTCATGAGAAACAACAGGTTTTGTAGCAGTTTCTTATTGTATTCAACATTCCTGGAAAGTGACTGCTACATGAAATATTTCATATCGAAATAGCAAAGGGAAAGGAAAAGAGTTTATGCATAGAATTCAGTAAGATAACTGAATACATGGAGGTAAATGATGGAAGCAGAAAACAAATAGGCAGAAACAGACAAAAGTTGCTGTTTAGACTCACCTCACAGTTCTTTGAGTTTTAGGATCTGTAGTAGTTCGAATATAATTGGATCCCATAATTTCATAGGGAGTGGCACTATTAAATGTTTTCCTTTATAAGAGTTGCCATGGTCATAGTGTCTCTTCTCAGCAGTAGAAACTCCAACTAAGACAGAACCTATTTATCTTTAGGAGTTTGTGGAATTAGATTATATTTCGAGTGTATTTCAACTATAGTTAATATCTTCAGTTACAGTTTAATTATGTAGATACAACGCAAAACAGTGAATAGGTAATACACTAAAAACTTAATAGTCTATTTTATGAGCATTTTGACAATGTATTTGAAAACAAAATTCAGAGAAGAAAGGAAAAAAAGACTATTGAAACTAGAAATACAAATAAAAAGATTAAACAATTTTTTTTCTCCTTTTACCTATCCAAAACAAACAAACAAACAAACAAAAACAAAACAAACAGCAAAAAATTTGCATAATCAAACTATAAAGGTTATTGCATTCTGACTTTTGGTCGTTTTTAATTAATTGTTCGTGCTAAATCTTTTAATTTATCCTATAGTTGAATTTGCGCTCTTATTCTTCCCTCCTTTCCTCTCCTTTCTAGCTGGTTTCATTCTTTTTCATTATTTGTTTTATTTTATTTTTTTAATTAGTTGTACTTACAATTCTGGATCTCTGATCTATGTCCTTACAATTCTCAATGCCTTAGCAGGAATTTACTTCAACTCTGTATTATTAGCTTTTTATTGAATTATGTTTCTAAATTTTAGAAACTTCCCTACATCTATTCTTATTTCTACCACAGAAATTCTGGAAGCAAATTTGCATTAAGTCTTTGGAATCTAGGTCTAAGTTAATACAATTTTTCTCCTTGACTGCAATTGCCTTTCTTTATTATTAAATAAAGAGAGTATGCTGTCTTCTGTGAACTCCTATCATGATACTTAAAATAAAATACTTGATTTTTTCATTTCCCTTATTTATTGGAATTACTTTCTAAGAGAAAATGCAGTCTCCATTTATGGTCTGCTTTCCGAGAGATAAAATTGACACTAAGGAGAAACCTTGGTTCCATCAAGTATTCTCCATGTAGATTACAGAGTAGTCAAGGTTTCGTGACAATGGGACACTCATCATTGCTGCTTCAAATAGAGTTGAGAAAGGAGTTGTTCTTGTTATAGGCATTTCGGTAGTATATTAGTATATTTGGTTGTATCATTATTTCTGGAACTTGTTCTGTCTGTCTAGTTGTCTGGAAATAAAAAAGACATCCAAGCAGCCTTGGACTATGAGTTTTTTCCAAGTGTTTCTTCTTCTTATGATATTCCACCAGTTCTCACAGTGGGAACAGGGAGGCCTGGGGATGGAAGATCAATACTTTGGGACTGTAAGACTCAGAAAGTCTATGTCTTTGTCCCCATCATGTTTCTTTACCTATGTAGATGTTTCCAAGGGGTATTTATGTGGAGATGCTTCATTACTCTGACCAACAGAGAGATGTGTGCCTTATATTCTTGTAAGGACCAATATCAGTTATAACTATAAAATACATAATTTGCTTAAAGTCGTGGCCATATCATTCATTCTTGTGAAATGTTTTTTTTTTTTAATTTTTATTTTCCAATACAATTAAGTTCTACATACAGGCACAGATTCCCTTGTTCTCCCCCCTCCCGCCCCCCTCACCTTCCCCCCAGCCTGCCCCCCATTCCAATCTCCTCCAGGGCAAAGCCTTCCCCACAGACTGAGATCAACCTGGTGGACTCAATCCAGGTAGGTCCAGTCCCCTCCTCCCAGGCCGAGCCAAGGGGCCCTGCATAGGTCCCAGGTTTCAAACAGCCGACTCATGCAATGAGCACAGGACCCGGTGCCACTGCCTGGATGCCTCCCAAACAGATCAGGCCAATCAACTGTCTCACCCACTCAGAGGGCCTGATCCAGTTGGTAACCCCTCAGCCATTGGTTCATATTTCATGTGTTTCCGTTTGTTTGGCTATTTGTCTCTGTGTTTTATCCGACCTTGGTCTCAACAATTCTCTCTCATATAAACCCTCCTCATTCTCGCTAATTGGACTCCCAGAGATCCACCTGGGGCCTAGTCATGGATCTCTGCATCCAGATCCCTCAGTAGTTGGATGAGGTTTCTAGCATGACAATTAGGGTGTTTGGCCATCCCATCACCAGAGTAGGTCAATTCGGACTGTCTCTCGACCATTGCCAGCAGTCTGTTGTGGAGGTATCTTTGTGGATTTCTGTGGGCCTCTCTAGCACTTTGCTTCTTCCTATTCTCATGTGGTCTTCATTTACCATGGTCTCCTATTCCTTGTTCTCCCTCTCTGTTGTTGATCCAGCTGGGATCTCCCACTCACCCAAGCTCTCTTTCCCTCGACCCTCGCCCTTCACTACCCCCACTCATGTCCAGGCTGTTCATGTAGATCTCATTCCATTTCTCTGTCATTGGGCGATCCCTGTGTCTTTCTTGGGGTCCTGTTTTCTAGGTAGCCTGCCTGGTGATGTGAGTAGCAGTCCAGACCACTTTCTAAATAGAACACCAGTAGCACAGACACTGAGAGAAACAATCAATCAATGGGACCTCTTGAAACTGAGAAGCTTTTGTAGGGCAAAGGATATGGTCAACAAAGCAAAGCGACAGCCTACAGAATGGGAAAAGATATTCACCAATCTGACAGAGGACTGATATCCAGAATATATAAGGAACTCAAGAAATTAGACATCAAAATGCCCAACAGTCCAATTAAGAAATGGGCTATAGAACTAAACAGAGAATCTCAACAGAGGAAACTCAAATGGCTGAAAGACATTTAAGGAATTGCTCAACATCCCTAATCATCAGGGAAATGCAAATCAAAACAACTCTGAGATACCACCTTACTCCTGTCAGAATGGCTAAGATCAAAAACACTGAAGACACCTTATGCTGGAGAGGATGTGGAGCTAGGGGAACTCTCCTCCACTGCTGGTGGGAATGCAAGCTTGTACAACCACTTTGGAAATCAATATGGCGATTTGTTAGAAAATTGGGAATCCATCTCCCCCAAGATCCAGCTATACCACTCTTGGGCATATACCCAAGGAATGCTCAACCACACCACAAGAGCACTTGTTCAGCTATGTTCATATCAGCATTGTTTGTAATAGCCAGAACATGGAAACAACCTAGATGCCCTTCAACTGAAGAATGGATAAACAAAATGTGGTACATATACACAATGGAATACTACTCAGCAGAGAAAAACAATGACATCATGAGGTTTGCAGACAAATGGATGGACCTAGAAAAAATCATCCTGAGTGAGGTATCCCAGACTCAGAAAGACAAACATGGTATGTACTCACTCATAACAGGATACTAGATGTGGAACAAGGATGACTGGACTGCTACTCACATTCTTGTGAAATGTTAATGTTGTACCTTACCTTGCTAGTTATACCTACACTTTCTTTTAGGTTGCCAGTATTTTCCAAATATTTTTTTCTTTTAATATTTTTGTTAAACATGTAGAAAACATATGTTTGACACATGGCATTTTAAAAACATTATTTTAAGAAAAGGAAATGTATGTATATTTCATTAAAAGACATAAGTAGAGCATGAATTTAATAATCAATTTCTGATGATATTTGGAATTTGGCTTAATATATATTAAGATACAATATATTATACAATGAATTTTGTTAATGTCTTTGCCACGGTTATAGCCATGTGATAAGAAGTGTTTCGTTTCATTTAATTCATTTTCTGTTATTAAAATTTATTTTACACAGTTGAGAATGAACATTATTTTCACTTGAAATACTGAGAAACAGAAGTTTCCAACTGTAGCAAATATCACATATAAGTGGCATATCATCATTAATAAGAATTTGAATTTATGCTAAAATTAATACTGACATCTCTGCTACATACATTAAGACTAATAACTCAAACCTAGGTCAATCAGCCATCAGACTGTGATCATTACAGTTCTGAAATATTAAATTAGGAGAATGGGATATAGCTTCAATCTAACTTATGTTGACATTTATTTCATACAAACAGTTAAACTGTGTAATGATAATTGTGATTATCATATGTACTGATAAAGATACAACATACAATGTTTTCAAATTGGTGTTTCTCTTAAATAAACACATGCTAATGATTGAACAAGATAACTCTAAAGCATAAAGACATTTCCTGTTTGCTTTGCAGTAACTGCTCATATCGCGATTCAGGCAGTTTAACACCATTTAATGATTTGGATAAGACAAAAGTATTTCATGATTCATTCTCCATTTTGTTTGTTTTATCAATACCATTTGGTTGCAGGCAATGTTAATTATTGCTTGTTAATTCTTATAAAAGGCAAATTGTGCGCTTAAGAAGGAGAGAATATTCTTGTATCTCTACTTCTAAATCAGGAGTTATAACTTTCTCTGAAAATTATTAGATAACCTTTCTTTCAAATAAGTCTACCTGTCAAAAAGGTCCAAAAGATCACATGACTAATACAAACAATGAGAGGAAACTGTTTTATGTTAGAAAAATTACAAATGGGACAATTGGTTTCTTGTGTTCAGATGGCTTTCTATATTGAACAACTTCAAATTCAGAAAAGCATCTTGATATTAGGGAAGGAAACAAATCGCAGTAGATGCCCAGAAACTGAGGAAGTCTTGAATCCCATCATCCCGACATAAGCACTGGGAAAGACATAGACACCCTGAAAGGAAGAGTATTCACTAAATCCAAATCCAAAAGGCCCGAGTGAAAGATGAACAAGATAGGCACACAGAAGAGAAACTGGAGTTGAATTATTTTATTATGCAAATTCTATATTTAAAAAGACAAGTACAAGGCATCAATACCCACGTTTGAATGAATGTCCATCAAAATTTATGTCTTGTTTGTCCAACGCCAATGAATTATATGGGAATATCAGTGTGCATTTGGGATCCATGTTACCTTTCTGGGATTTGTTAAGCATTGCTTGAGAGGAGAGCATACTGAAAATTCAACAGCCTCTACAGCCACATCAACCTAGAGGCTTTCTAAATCTTATTTCCCAAGTCAAAGAATGAACTCTACAGTGTATAAAAGGTAAATTAAGAAATAAATATTTTATTATAGGGAAAGGGCAGGGAAGCAAAGCGTCTGAACAGTAGAAATCATCTCTGGGATAGGGCACTCTTGAACTTCCTTGACATGAATGAAATTTTCCTGGATGGTGGAAAGAAGGGATGATGAACTGGTCTGTCCTACTTCCATTGCAGTGTCTGGATGCCTCATGGTTTCAGTCACTTCCTCAGGTGGTTTCCGGAAAAAGAGTGCTCCATTAGAAGAAAAGAGAAGAAATAAATATAACCAACACTTTCTGGCATCTCCAGCTTCCTGCCACAATTTAAACCTAAGACTGAGAAACTTTTGGCTTCAATACTTCCAAAGTCTCTGGCACCCATCAAGGATGAGGCTGCCGGCAAACTCAAAGGCAGTTCTTAACCACTGCTGTTTACTATTTCCATGATATTTATGCAGTTTGATGATGCCAACTTGACAAAATCCATTCATAAGTTTGAATTTCCCTACCTTTGTAAAAGCAATGTAGGAAAAAATAACAGTTTTGTTTCTTTTTGTTCTTTATCTTGTTTCTTGTCCTTTCTACTTCTCCACTGTTATCTTGTTGCACTGGGTAGACTCTTACCTTCTTTGCCCAGAAGAATTCATATCTGTGAGGGAGGAGCCTAGGGACCCACTTGATCATGCTCATCCTTCGATATAACCTTGTCAAACTGAGTAATTAAAATCTAACACATTCCTTTTAGTGATATTCCTGTGAGAGTCAATGTCATTACTGTAGTTGCATCCTTCGTTAGCTACTAAATCCCACTTCTAGTATTACTGAAGAGATACTCATGAGTTTGCCTCCACTTAGACTGGGAATGCTTTAGTAGTGACTGGACTGCTCCTGTTATAGCAGATACTACAAATAGTGTTGTCTGAACAGAATATTTTCATTTTGAGAGGGAAAGCCAAAATCAGAGAGCATCAACTAAATGTGGATAAATGATAATCACATGGTTTAGCCTCTTTAGATATATTCTAAAGATGTGACTTATTACTTACATATTACCTGCTATTAATATTTATTATATTTAATGGCATAACAACTACATTCAAATCTCTAGATCATAGAAGCTAATTTTCTAGGAGTGCTAGTCATTCATATGTGTAATTCTCATCTGTTATTTGAGTACCAGAGCTTTATTTTAAGAAAGTAGCATATCTACCAAAAATGTTCATTCCAGATACTCAAATACTGTATACTTCCTCTAACACAACTTTTGTCTAGATGACCAATGAGAGTAGGACTTGTAAGTTTGGGAAATGACAGTTTCATTGGTGAAAAGCCAACAAAGGCAAGTGTATCATCTCTTGGATTTATCATCACATTTAAACTGCCCTGGGGATAGACAACTTTGCTCCATCAATACTACATTGGAGACCTTAAGTTAAATTGACCAGTTAGATTTTTTTTTTGAGATGCTAAATTGTAGCTCTAAGTTTAATAATCACATTCCCCTCACACTTATCAAAATAAATTAAAAATTTGTGTGTGAATATCTATGTATTTTTTAACTCAAAATCAGTGATATTTCACAGAGGAATCAAACTCACTTTTATTTTTTAATCTTTCCTGACTTTGACTTTACCATTTTTAAACAAAAAAAATAATTTTCTAGAGGGAATATGTAAGGAGAGCTGCAATTCTATTTTGACTGTTTTAAATTTAGATAGTTTTATTAGTCTGATTCAGAAGAAAATGGGCAGGTGTCCTGTAGACTTACATCCATCCCTTGCTTTAAGAGAGCAGTCAAATGTGTTTTCCTATTTACTCCCCAAGTCCCATTTGAATTCCAAACAAGTAACAGTAACATGCCAGATCTCTTCTCAGCTGCCTATTTTAAGCTCCGTCAGAAACAGGGGAGGGGAGGATGTTCATCACTGTCTCAACCACTTGTGCATCAAAATTACACTGCTGGAAGATACAAAAGAATGCAGGATGACCCTCGGCTTAATACCCACATTTTAAAAGTTTTTTTCCTAGCAGAGGAAATGTCACATTTCCACCTTTAGTGAGCTTGATGATATGTCCAGTTTTGATCAGTGAAAGATGCTAGAAGAGACTGAGGCTGATTAATCAGGAAACAGAACCAATAGAACACTCAGGAGACCAGAATCTCTCCCAGAAACACTCAAAGGCATTCTAATTTACACTCCATAATGCCCTTGTAATATAACTATTATTATTCCAATATTTATAAAAGAAAATAATTAAGTGGGTTCCTAAAGCAATAACTCAACCATTTTTCACTATTTAAATGTAATGATAACAGAATTCAATTATAGATATGCCTAGTCTCAAGTACAAAGCTTCCCCCCCCACACACACAGTCCAGGTGAAAGATACAGCTTAATGAATAGCAGGATTCTCTATTGCTTACAGTTGTCAGCATAATCAACAAATCTCAAAGCATACAATTAAATTTGTTTTGATCAGATGCATGCTATATACATATTGTTTATCAACATTTGTATTCACCTTTTCATCTAGTTTTTGTTGAATTTAATGAACTAAAATTAAACTTTCAGTTGGAATTAAAATTACCCTCATCATTTCAATAAGTATTAGCCACAATGTGACATTATAAATAGAAATTTATATTGTTTATATTTGATTGTTAAATTTGATTGTTTATATTTTGGGAAATTTTCTAAGTAAGTCCTACAACATTACTTTTGAGTATAAAATTATATGTGTTAATTTAAGTACTAAATTTGAAATTCATTTAAACTGTATCTTCATAAGTTTTCTTTTTTGCATATTTAATGAGAAACCTTAAATTTAGCATTTTACCCCCAAACAAGAAAAAAATACAAGAGCAAAAAAAAAATCTAATGGGGATAAAGAATTTTTAAACAGACAAATCAGCTTCTAAATTAATTAAAATGTCTCCAAATCTCAAAGGTCTTTTAGTCTTCTCACTGATGCAAACCTAATCTCAAGAGCATATTATTTAGAAAATTTAGTCATAAGCCTTCCGACAGCAAAATTACTAAATATATTCAACAAACACATTTATATTCCAAACACATGACCAAAAATATTTTGTGAAATTAACTGAAAATATTATTCTTCATTTCTAGATAGCAGCCATTTTACAGATATATTTTTAGTTTAGTTTTTTTTTTTTTTTTTTTGGTTTTTCGAGACAGGGTTTCTCTGTGCAGCTATGCGCCTTTCCCTGGAATTCACTTGGTAGCCCAAGCTGGCCTCGAACTCACAGAGATCCGCCTGGCTCTGCCTCCCGAGTGCTGGGATTAAAGGCGTGCGCCACCACCGCCCGGCTTAGTTTTTTGGTTTTTTTTGTTTTTTTTTTTTAAGTCAAACTAAACATCTCGTGCATTCTAAGATCTTGCTCAACACTGAGACATACCCGAAACCCTCCAAGGAATTTCTTTAGATCTATGCTCTTCATGGCAGATTTTCCTTAAAGAATCACATTTCCTCATTCTTTGAGTGGCCTCATATTGCCCAGTCCTAACTCAGCCTGTCATGTACTGTATAAAGTTGGACAAATGGCATAACATTGAGGAAATACAGGTGGACTTCTATAAAACAAAGTGCTTAAACTCAAATTTTTTTCTCAGCTAGACATATTTAGGACTATATAAAATAAAGTTCACGGTCCTTGTTAAGTGTATAATTTAAATATACCTTATTTTTCTTCAAGCAAAATATTCTCGCTATTTCACATTAATAATTATTGTCATAATGCACTTATATGAAACTGGTTTTTTGGCACCTGTCTCTTATGTGGAGAAGACAGAAAGTTGCTTAAAAGAAAAGGACTTAAAGTTCTTGTCATATAGGTCCTTCACTTGCTTGGTTAGTGTTACCCCAAGGTATTTTATATCATTTGTGGCTATTGTTTCCCTGATTTCCTTCTCAGCCTGTTTGTCAATTGTATATAAGAGGGCTACTGATTTTTTTGAGTTGATCTTGTATCCTGCTATGTTGCTGAAGGTGTTTATAAGCTGTATCAGTTCCTTGGTGGAATCTTTGGGGTCACTCAAGTATGCTATCATGTCATCTGCAAATAGGGAAAGCTTGACTTCTTCCTTTCCAATTTGTATCCCCTTAATCTCCTTAGGTTGTCGTATTGCTCTGGCTAGAACTTCAAGTACTATATGGAAAAAGTATGGGGAGAGTGGGCAGCCTTGCCTCGTTCCTGATTTTAGTGGAATCGCTTTGAGTTTCTCTCCACTTAATTTGATGTTGGCTGTTGGCTTGCTGTAAATTGCCTTAATTATGTTTAGGTATGTTCCCTGTATTCCTGATCGCTCCAAGACCTTTATCATGAAGGGGTGTTGGATTTTGTCAAATATCTTTTCTGCATCTTGTGAGATGGCTTGATCTGTTTGGGAGGCATCCAGGCAGTGGGACCGGGTCCTGTGCTCAGTGCATGAGTTGGCTGTTTGAAACCTGGGGGGCCTATGCAGGATCGCTTGGCTCAGCCTGGGAGGAGGGGACTGGACCTACCTGGACTGAGTCTACCAGGTTGATCTCAATCCTCTGGGGAGTCTTTGCCCTGGAGGAGATGGGAATGGGGGGTGGCCTGGGGGGAAGGGGAGGGAGGTGGGAGGGGGAAGAACAAGAGAATCCGTGGCTGATATGTAGAATTAAATTATATTGTAAAATAAAATAAAATAATGAAAAAGAAAAGAAAAAAAGGAAAATTGTTTATAACTCATTTAAAAATGGTTTGATCAGTTCATGATCAAAAAGGAATTATGTGGAACAAAATTTAGAAAAGACATTTAAAAATAAAATATTGAGGGAAACAAGATAGTTGAGTGGGTGGGGATACCTACTTGCTTGTCACGAAGATTAGGGATCTGGCTTTGAAGTTCTGTGTTCAGAATCCACACATGGTGAAAAGAAAAGAACTCACTACCTTAAGTTGTCTTCTGACCCCACATGCACTCCATGATTTGTGTACATATGCTTTATATACACACATAAACACACAGACAAGCACACACACACACACACACACACACACACACTAAATAAAAGTAATAAATAAAACTAAATATATTGTAATTGTTGGCTACATCCTATATCCACTAGAAATTCTTTGGCGTAGATGTCCAGCCTGAAATCAGGCCTCCCATAAGGAGTCAACAAAGTCTGGCACATCAAGTTGAGGCAGGACCAAGCATCTCCTTCCTGCGCCAAGGCTGAGCAAGTGTATCCCTCCATAGGGAGTAGGCTCCAAAAAGCAAGTTCATGCACTAGGGATAAGTCCTGGTCCCACTGCCAAGGGCCCCACAAGCTGCCCAAGTGACACAGCTGTCATCCACATTCAGAGGGCCTATTTCGGTCCCATGCAGGTTCCCCAGCTGTCAGTCCAGAGTCCATAACTCCCACTAGCCCGGGTCAGCAGTCTCTGTGGGTTTCCCCATCCCAGCTAAGACTCCAAGAAATAGTGGAGGGGGTTCCTGAAAAATTCTCCAGCTACAGACCTTCCCCTGAAATCATATTAATGACTACTCTAATTGTCATCATAGACCCTTCATCCAGTAAATGATGGAAGCAGATGCAGAGATTCACAGCTAAGCAATGGGTGGAGCTCCAGGAGCCCAGTCAAAGATAGGGAGGAGGGATTATATGAGCACAATGCTAATTTCAAGTCTCACTTACATATTTTTATATTCAGTGGACTATTCTTTAAAGAAACATGACATTCTTAAACAGATCAATTGTCCTAAGGAACATTCATCAGTTGTGTATTGAATGACAGGATTGAAGAAGTATCCTTCAACTTTTACTATCCCTTGAGATTCATCATGCATTCAGAGTTTTATTGAAAGCTTAGTTGTTATTGGGAGGTGTTATTGTAAGTTAAGAATAGTATCATGTCTCTTCTCTGCAATGCAAAACTCTAAAACAGAGAAAAAACTGTACATGACCAGTATTGCTTTATGAGAATTGTCCCCTGAGACTTTCTACTTTGGGAGCTGCAAACTTATCAACATATCAGCAAAATTCCTACATGCAGTTGTCATCTTACTACTGATGTAGCTAGCAGCCATTTGTTTTCATTGGTTGTAGAACAGTATCTTCATTTTCTGCTTGTCAAACGTTTGCATGTATTAAGTATGAGATGTCTTCTACTGTAAATAACTCTACATTTTATTCATTTTAAATTCATTGCATAAACATCTTTTAATTTCCTAATATTTTCTGGCCAATTTATCAAAGTTGGACATTATTTACAGCTTACACTTATAACATTAGATCAATATGTAGGTATTTTTAGTAGTTAAAATTCAGTGCTAAGACATTTGACCTTGAGCTGAGTAGAAAGGAGAAATAAATGTAATGTATATAAAGCAGAAAAAGATACACACTGAAACAGAAATAAGGTTGTGTAATTTATTTTAAATTATATTCAAGTTTAGTTATTCTCCATTATATGTAACATGAATTGCTAAAATGGTCTTTTAATAAAAACCTGGAGCCAGATATTGGGCTAAATACTGAAAGATCAGAGAGACAAAGGAACAAGCCACAGCCACCTCTTACCTCTAGAACTCCTCAGCCTGAAAAGGCTTCAGCTGAAAAATCTTTAGCGAAAAAGCTTCTACTTCCTGTCTTCTCCTCACACCTTGTATACCTTTCTCTGACCAGCCATATTACTTCCTTCTTAATGCTGGGATTTAAAGGCATGTGTGCCTCTCAAGCACTGGGAGCAAAGACATGAAATCCCAAATCACAAGTGCTGGGATTAAAGGCATGTGACTCCAAAGTATCAGGATTAAAGGTATGTGCCCCCACTGTCTGGCATCTATGTTTAATCTAGTGACTTGTTCTGTTCTCTGATCTTCAGGAAAATTTTATTAGTGTACATAATATATCACCACAATTATACTTTTTATAGTTTGGAAAAACTAGGAGTGTAAATATCCAGGCTACTTCAAATAAGCATGATGATTTATTCTACAAGAGTAGAAATATACACAAAACAATGTATACTTCCATGCTATTTATTATGGTTAATTATAAAATAACTGTCTTTATATCTTGCCAAGGATCTTATCCAAATACTATTGAAAGGAAACTTGACAGTCCATCATTCAGGAAAATCATCCCTCAATCTGAGAAGTCTTCTCTATATCATTTATATAGCCTAATCATATCTGTCATCATAGTTACTTTCTATCTGGATCCACTGCCAGAACCCACCTTACTGAGCCATCTCATGTATTAATACCAATTGAAAAATGAAAAAAAAAACTATTTTCTTTCTTTATCTTAATGGACTTCAATTTCCTTTTCAGACTGTTACAAGATCAAACATCTTATCACTGCAGTTTATTTCAGAGCAATCTCTACACACTTGATCTATACATTCCCTGCCTCATCTTCTCTGTCTTCATCTATTTAATGACTAGTCCCCATCATCAGTAGTTACTTAGCATGAGAAATAAGCCAAACATCTATATCAGCACTCTTGCCATAAATAACTAAGAAAATACTTTTCATTTAAATAATAATTCATAAGTCACTTCTGGAAATACATCATTTTCTTTTGATAACCTTTATTTTATCTTGATAAAAATCTACCTGCCTCAAGTCTATTACAAGAGTACATTTAATGCATAGATTTTATTTATTTAAAGAATTTTCATTTAATTTAATGAGTATGCATTCAGACTAATTATGTGCTAATGAATGACCATTGCCAAATGCAGCTTTGGATTCCCACCAAAACTTCCTAGTGACATGAATTCCCCATTCTTTAAACCATGAGCAGTTTTGAAATATTCCTGAATTTCTTTGGTGCCAGAAATTTCACCGAATAGCATTAACTCAGTTTTATATCTTATGACTTTGTAGTGCTATGTCCATGGATATTTAAGGGCCTTGATTTTTCCACCCATTTTGGTAACCTACAACACTACTCTGAGGGAGTGGACAAGTGGCTAATGACAGACACTAAATGTCCTCTGTCTCCTGGTCTTTCTATTGTCAGTGTACAAACATATTTTTAAAAGGATGTACTTTTTTAGACCTAGGATTTTGACATCAGCAGATAGAATGAAACTAGGCTTCTTGTTGCATAATCTGCTCTTAGTTCAGTCATAGTGAGGCCTTCCGAAAAATATGAAGTTATTATCTTCACAACGTATTAATGCAGTTTAACATGAAATGATGCTGGATAATTTTATCTATATAACAAATTAAAGTGTGCAATGCAAATCTCTAAACGTAGTTTGCCCAGAAAAATACATTGACTGTAGTAACCACTCTGCTTTAGTCTTTGCTGTGCACATGTTAAACTTTCTAATGGAAATGCTGCTTAAAACATAAAGAAGAACTATAAGAGGAAAATGTTGAAAATGACATCTAAAGGAAAAAGAGTGCTATGTAAACGGAGTTTTCTATCCTGCCATCAACTCCCAAATACTTGGCAGCCACTTACCAAATTACCACACAGAGGTTTATATTAATTATAAATGCTTGGCCAATTGCTCAGGTTTATTATGATCTAGCTCTTACATTTAAATTGACCCATTTCTGCTAATCTATGCATTGCCAAGTAGTCCTTGGCTTACTGGTTTTCTGGCACCTTGTTCCTTCTGAGGCTGGCTCTCATCTCTCGCCCTCACCCTTATTCTGCCCTTTCTTTGTTTAGTTTTTCCACCTAACCTTATCCTGCCTTGCCATTGGCCAAACAGCTTTCTTGTCAACTAATGAAAGCCACACACATTCACAGCATACAGGAAGATCCTCCCACAGCAGTGCTAGGGAGAAAATAATACATAGTACTATAGTTAATTTTAGTTCATTAAATAAAATGTGTTTAAGATACATTGTAGTACACATCCAAGCTTAAATTTTCCAGAAGTTAGAGAAATACAAGAAGAAATAGATAAGATAGTTAACAATTTTTATTACAGTGATTTTCACTCATTAATGAAAAAGTTATTGTGACTATTTAATACTATCTTCTAAAATACTGTTACTGGCTTAACATATAACTTCAGTAAACTGTTAACTACAATTAGAGTTTTTCAGGAACACCTAATGTGTTTTTTTCCAGTAATTTATTTGTAATTGTTGGGATCAAGCTTGAGGTCCTACAAATTCCAGCAAATTCCTAAATGTAGCATTTAAATTATTTTTTGACAAATTTAAATTTTATTTCTTATTTCTATCATATAGTACTCAGGATACACAAAATAACATACACATTAAACAGACA
Source organism: Peromyscus eremicus (assembly GCF_949786415.1). NCBI lineage: Eukaryota > Metazoa > Chordata > Mammalia > Rodentia > Cricetidae > Peromyscus > Peromyscus eremicus. The sequence continues at coordinate 30,389,886 of NC_081425.1, forward strand.
CACATACATATTATGTCTCCCTATTTTGTCTCTATTACTCTTTTTAACAGGGGCTTTAAGCATTAAGTGTTTAAAAGGATGCAATTGTGTCTGCAAATATAGTGTCTTCTATAGTTGAATTTACTATACATAAAGGTGAATATTGATAGTCAACTTGACAGGATTGAAAGTGACCTAGGAGACAAGTCTATGGCCATGTCTGTGAGGGATTTTCTAGATGATGTTCACCTCTGGACGTGTGTCAGAAGGATTAACTAAATTAACTGAGATGGGAAGATTCTCCTGTCTTCATGGAAGTGGCACCATTCCATGTACTAGCATCAGTGACTGAATTAAAACGAGAGTTGGCCTGAATTAGCATCCATTTCTCTACTTCATGTCTGTGGGTACACTGCCCCTAGCTTCCTCTAGTTCCTGTTTTCATGACTTCTTCACTGTGGTGTTCTGTACCCCAAACTATGAACCAAAAAAATGCCTCTTCTATCTTAACTTTCTGTAGACGAATTTCTAAATTGTCTTATTAAATAAGAAACACAGAGTCAAATACAAGTAAAAGCCTGGGCTTTTAACTCCGAGTACTAGCAAAGAGCCGAGACCACCTTATTTTAACACTTACTGCCGTGCTCCCTCTGATAGAGAGAGAGACTTTCTTCCTGTGTGTCTTATGTTTTATTGCTTTCCTGCTTTGCCTTCTCATTGGTTCTAAGCCCAGCCACATGACTTCCTCGTCACTGCCTGTCTATACAGACCTCCTGGTCTCTATGGTTGATACTGGAATTAAAGACTCAAGGGTCACCAAGCTTGGCTGTGTCCTTGACCACACAGAGACTCTGCCTGCCATGTGATCAGATTAAGGGAGTGGGCTACCATCACCTAACTTCTATTCCTGGCTCTCTAATGACCTCTGATCTCCAGGCAAATTTTATTTATTAACATACAAATAAATCACATTTCAGCAAAATTAAAATATCACCACAACTTTCTATTGTTGTAGTGTTTTAACACAGCAACCAAGAAGGTAACTAATATGTGTTTTAATGACCTTTTTTTATATATGTGTGACTATGTTCTCTCTATCTATCTATCTATCTATCTATCTATCTATCTATCTATCTATCTATCTGTCTGTCTCTCTCCCCCATGTGTGTATGTGTGAGTGTGTGAGTGTTTGTGTGTGCATGTGCATTTGCACACACATATGTGCAAGTCTGTTCTTGGAGCAGAGGGAGCAGAGGAGAGAAGCACAGTTTTACTGTAACTAGTGTATAGGATTTATTTTGAGCAAGCTGATTCTATATCAATGCATATTGGACATGGATCACTTTCATAACAGTCATAAGCTAAGCCCTTTAAACTGAATACATGATAAGTTCTCCCTGTAAGCCTTCTACAGTATAAGCTACCTTCAGGTTGTTCATTCATTTATGAAGGTTTAGGTTTGGTTCTCTGAACTGGGGGAAAAATTGCAATTCATGATACCAAGAAATGAGCATAGACTTCTTGTCATGCAACATTGAATTTGTGAATCTAACCTGAATATATAATGTGAGCTTCCTAAATTTGTTGGCAAGTTCCTCTTTTACAAAATCACTGAAGCTCAAGGCTCTATTAGATACACTTGTTGACACTTGGATGCCTTAAAAATGTACCTGTTCACTGAAGAAAATGATAAAACAGACAGTGCATTTGTAGCTAACAGTATTTGGAGCCTGCTAGTTACATTATGCAACTCTCATTAGGAACTTTCAAGACATTGACATGAAGAATATATTTGTAATTGCATAGCTTGTCAGCCGAGAGTGCATCTGCAGGACTTAAAATTTTAAATAGGTTCTGATCATTTACTGTAGCATGATGCTCTCTCATAAAATTGTTGGTTGTTAGTGGCTGTTATTTTCTTTTTTGCCAATTCAGAAGTGATGATTTGTTTCATATCATAGCATTAGACTGAAATAAGATCAAAAAGGGGATGATAGTGATGTTATATTACATACTTCTTATAGTGAGTATGTTAGTAAATCATAGCGTTGTCATTTGGGACAGTACAAAGAAAAAGGAAATCTTCCTGATTTTGTCTTTGGCCCTAGACTATTGTAAGGTATTGGGTTGGGCCAGAGACTACAGATAGAGGGACACCATCTTTGTGCATAGCAATCTAATTTAATAGGGAAGAATTTTACTATATTTAATAATATAGGGAAATGCCAAGAAAAACTCCAAGAATCTACAGTCCAAATAATAGGACAGATTTAAATGTGAGTGCATTTATCATGTGCACTTTCCATTCTACGCACATTTGAGCATAGTGTAGTCGTGGTCTCTGAAACAACGGTGTTGGGATAATCTTGTTCATATTATAATACATTATTGGTTAGATATCCTCAATCTTTGTGGAGGTGCTCCCTCAGAAATTCTTGGTCTGTGGATTTTCTCAAGCCTGGAATTTATGAGGTAAATTGTAATGAGTACAAGTGAAAGAGGCTGGACTTACAGGACGATAACCAACAGCATAAAATGATCATCCAGAGTAAGCTTAATCAATCCTCTTCTGCCATGTTTGCGCTTCATGTACAGCATTTGAGAGGCAAAAAGAAAGTCATCTAACTGGGTATACATTGTTTTGCTCAGCATTAAAAAAAATAGCTATTTAAATTTTAAAGAGTGAATGGATATTGGAAAATTACTTATTTGTTTATGCAAGCAATATACATGCTTGCCATGTTGATGTGTGAAAGGTATCCTCACGTCCACCTCCACATCTTTACTCAGTTTTCTCACTTCTCTGATTGTGAAAAATATAAGAATAAGAAAAAAAGTGTATAGGAGGCACAATTTTCTTCCAGAAACAACATTAATGAGGAAGTATTTAAGTTTAAATGGATGAGTATATCTCTATAAAATTCTAATGATGGCTTTAAGACATACATTTTCAGGGGATAAAAATAAATAACTTTTTACAATATCAGAACATTCAACTAAAGCCATCAATGTCTTTTGCAAGTCTGCATGAAACCATAAGATTACCTTCCTGGAAGCAAAAGATCAGTATAGCTGTTATCTTATATTACATGTAGATCCCTCATCCTCGGGGGAGGCTTTGCCCTGGAGGAAGTGGGAATGGGGGGTGGGCTGGGGAGAAGAGGAGGGGGCGGGAGGGGGGAGAACAAGGGAATCCATGGCTGATATGTAGAACTAAATTATATTGTAAAATAAAATAAAATAAAATAAAATAAAGTAGTCAAGGGAACTGAAATCTCTTTAGTAACTAAAGTCAGGTCACATGAGAATACACATAAATAGCATTTTTTGGTTCCTTTTCAGATTCTATTTTAATCTCCAAGTGAATTGTCGTTGAAATGAATTTATATATATTCAGGATTAAATTTATTATTTTTCAAAAATTCTATTTCTAAATATTCTGGAAAATTGAGTAGCTAAAAAAATTGTATAGTTTCAAATGTTTATACTGATTCTTGACTAAGAACATAAGTTCTTAGAGATTCCTTTTCATTAATCAATGAGTGTCTACACCCAGGAAAAGGAAACAAGCACCATTTCTTCAAGGATCTTTCACATCTTGAAATAGTTTAGAAAGTGAATGAAACTGAACATTGGGGAATACAAGGTGATAAATAGGCCCTTGATAGGACTTTCCATTTGTGCTTCTTGTTTGTTGGAACAATACTTGGCCAGCATGCTCAAGGCTCTGAATTTGATTTCTAACTGTTAAAAGAACAAAAATGCAACTAGAGATATAATAAAGATTAGAAATGTTATGAGAAGATGATCATCTTTAGTAAATTATTTTATTCATAAGAGCATATTTCATTCATGAATTTTGGTGATCCTGATGATTTCCAAATTCATATTTTCAGACTATTTATAAAATTTGATTTAAATATATGCCAGAGATGGACTTGGTGATTGCTGAACAGTTGAAGGTGATGGCTGAACTTTCTGCTCTTCTAGAGAGCTCCTGTTTGGTTCCAGGCGACCCAACTTCCTAGGTTGGTTTCCATGGGTTCCAGGCATGATCTATGTGGCTCACATATATACACGAAGGGAAGCACTCATGGATATAACATACAAACACATGAATTAAAATCCAACACGCATCCAACAATATAATTGCCTGTAAACAAATCTTTTCATTCACATTTATTTGGAGGTTGGAAAAATGGCTTAATATATAAAGTACTTGTCCTGAAAATGTGAGAGACTGAATTTGGATCACTAGACTCCACTGTTGGCTATGTGTTTTGGTCTGCCTGTAATCTCAGTGCTCAGAAGGGAGAGATGAGTTTCCCTAGAACAAGGTAGCCAGCTAGCCAGGACAACTTGTAGATACTACCACTGAGTTAATTGAGAGATCTTACCCCAGTAAAGTGGAGAGAATTGAGGAAGATTCCCCACATCAACTCCATACCTTCATACATATGTACATACATTTAACCCCACATGTGAAAATTTACATACACATGTGTGTACATACCACCCATACCTACATTGAGTAATAAAAATTAATAATATAAAATCTCTTGATTATTTTAGGGAATAATGAACTCTCATTAAGTCAAGATAAAGTACTTAAGTTGTTATTCATCTCATATCTTAGAATTGTAATGTGAATAGAAACATAGATCTAATATCTGAGAGGGCACATCTTTACATATTTGGCCATTTTTTTTCAAATTGCTTTCACAATAATCTGTTTATGCAAATGTACAACGACTGTCAGAGTTTTGGAACAAGTATTTATGGTGCCTGTGTAAATTGCAGTTACTCAAAACCATCAGCAAACATAATACTGTCACATAAGTTATAAATACTCAAGTAACATAATTCAGTAAACTTTGCAGTTTGATGAAAATAAATTGCATCATTTGAATCAAAAGCCTGAATGTATTTTCTTTTATTTTTTGAAAAAAAAATAATTACTTTATTTGATAAAGTAAAGTATACTTTTGTGACAGTATTCTGTGAAGACATGAACAGATATCTTCCTAGTCCTAATAGGGAATCAATGGCATACCAAAGTATGGGTACCACTAAAGTCCAGCTGTTGAATCAATGAGTATATAACCTGCAGTGAGACATTCCTGAAAATATTCTGACGTGGCTGGGTACAAGGAATAGAAAGAAAAAAAGTAATATCAAAAGTCCTTCACTGTTAGTCTTCAAACATACATTAGAGTACTGTGAAATCAACACAGACATAATTAAAAATAAAACAGTTCACCAGCAGTAAAAAAATCAATATTCACTATAGACCAATTTTATTTCTAATGAGTAGAAAATACAATTCTTACTAGTATAAGCAGAGTCATACATTTCAAGTTCCACAAATATAAATGATAGATATATCCTTCCTTCTAGTCCAGAATAGATCAGTTACTGGCAAGCACAATTATTGAAGGGAACTATATCTTATGTTGAAGAGCCAAGGAAATACTTGAGACAACTACATATTAATGTAATCATTTGTTAGTGCACTCAGTCAAAATCTGCTTCAACAATCACTTCTCTAGAGATATGTACAGAAGTTTGTTCAACTGAATTCAAATTAGTCCTAGAAGTCTTCAAAGAATATTTTTGAGACTATAAAAAATGCAGCATTTCTTTCTTCCCTTTTCTCCCTCCCAATTCTACTATATACAGCTTCTCACTCTCCTCACATCCATAACCTTTTTTTTTCACTAATTATCATTGCATGCATATTTGTATATACATTGTTTAGTCTGTACAATGTTACATGTATGTATGTTTTCAGAGCTGACCAACCAATTAGTCTGCTGTTCTCTGGGGAGGACCACCTCTCCCACTCCCAGCTTTTCTCAGGTTTTTGTATAGGGTCGAGGCCTCATGAGGTCCTCCCCAAAGACTTTGGTATGTCCATTGGTAACATCTTGTTTAGTTCACATTTAGACAATTGTGTTAGTGAGACTTCATGGGTGTTGCTTCTGAAATTACTGGGAGACACGATCTCAGAGCAAACTCTCTTATCCTGTGGCTCTTACAATCTTTCCATAAGATGAGTTTTAAAAACTGTGCATACTGCCTGCGGCGAAAGAACTATTTAAATTTAGTTCAATCAATTATTCATTAACAAATTAACTGATCTAGCTATATACCAGACATATAGTAGTCTCTGAACATGGGGACACAAAAGAAGGAGACTATAGCCTTTAAGAAACGTTGGGTCCAAATCGCAAAATTAGTATCTTTTTTTAAAAGTAAACATATTCATAGATTTCAGGGAAAGAAGGAATGAGCTTTTTTTGTAATTCTTCAGCATATTTACACTTGATATAATTATGGGGTACAATTGAAATATGTGAAGAAATCAATAAAAACATGGACACTTGCTACTATATTTTTTTTTACTAGACAAGAAAATTATGTATTGCTAATACAACACAGAGGAGATAATTATGGGGGTCAGATCATGCTTTATGGCTTGCTTTTTGCTTGGCTTTTTTGTTTTGTTTTGTTTTATATTTTTTTGCTTGTGAGAGACTATACAAATGGAGACCACTTCTCAAAAATAACATGTTATTCTCAAAGTGTTCATGGCAGTACTGGGTTTTAATTGTGGACCTCACTGTATCTCAGACATAATTAACTGATACCATGGCTTTATGTGGTATAAGTTATGTAAGAATAATTGAAATTATTACCACCTTGACACTATTATGTGTACTTAAGAAAGGTATAAATTGTAATAACATGTAACAAAGCTGGGTTTTGGCAATAATAAGATTTAGAAATATTTTTCTCTACACTGGAGATTTTAATCTATAAATTACCATCAACAATATTTTAATAACACACTGTAACATATGTGTAGTGTTACCAGAATCTATTCTAGTTTATCATTAGTTCAGATTTTAATCATCATTCATTTCTGCCAATCATTGCTGCAGTAATTTTGTGAAAATCTATTTTAACTCATGTTGAAGGATATATTAAGGTGTAAATGATCTATGATAGATTAGTGTGATTAATAATTAATTACAATAATGTGCTTCTATTAGTCAGGCTATGCTGTGTGACTACAAAGGAGTCACTAAATTTTAGTTATAATCAGTAAGTATTGATTTTTATTTTGGATTATTTAAAAGTTGATTCACTTTGATTAATCATTTCATCAGAAACAACTCAGTCATATAAATCAGTAAGATTGTGTATGTGGTGGGGTGGAATAGTAAACACTCAAAAAATCTATAAATTTAAAAAAATTAAATAATATCAACCTTAGCTAACAAAGAAAATTTTTCTACACTGACTTCTATTAAGTTTGATTCAATGTCATTTTCCCAAAATATTAATTTATAATATTAAGAAAAAAATCAAAATAAAAGAATAGTATTACTCCAAATTAGTGGAACCTGGGTGTTGTTTCAGGCTGTTGTATAGTATGGAAGATCACTGCAATATATTTAATTTGTATATACATAAGATCACTGCAATATATTTAATTCATATATGCGTAAAGGAAGAATCTTAGGGATCGTTAAACTGATGGTTTTCAGAACAAAGTATAAAATAAATTTGTAACAGCTTTTATTTGCTACAGTAAATACATTAAATGTCTGTCCATCAAAGAGTTTCAATATTTTGTATACCTCCCAGGATTGATGGTATTCAATAAAGTTTTACCACTAGGTTTCATTTTACTAAGCCTTATCAAACAGCAATCTTTGAAACCACTGTTAAATGTACATGAACCAATTTTACCCTTATGACAATGAAAGTTGACTACTTTATTTAATCTTAATGATAAAAATCCATTAAAATTTCATAATTTGAGATTGAGTATGATGGCTCAGTGGATATAGCTCCTTCAGTGCATGCCTGGGACCTGAATTCAAATCTCCAGGATTCATATACTGCTAGGCAAAGTAGCATGTATAAATGATCCCAGTGATTCTTCACAAAAGCAGAGAAAGGTGAATCCTCAGAAACTTAAGGGACAGCTAGTGTTGTGTGCACAATGGTATGCAACTAAAAAAGATGTTGTATCTCAAACAAGGTTGAAGAAGAGAAAGGACACAAACCTAAGGTTGCCATCTAACTTGTTTTTTTTTTTTTTTTTTTTTTTTTTGGTTTTTCGAGACAGGGTTTCTCTGTGTAGCTTTGCGCTTTTTCCTGGAACTCACTTGGTAGCCCAGGCTGGCCTCGAACTCACAGAGATCCGCCTGGCTCTGCCTCCCGAGTGCTGGGGCCATCTAACTTGTACAAGCATGCCACTGTATACATACTCCTACAGCCATGCACTTAGAAACACACACACACACACACACACACACACACACACACACACACACACACAATTCTGCTGCCACAAAAGACAGGATAAAGTTATAAGCAAGAACATGAGACGAATATAAAAACATTGAGATACTGTTGAAATATCTTAGCTCAATTATTTCCATTTTATCAGTCAATATTTATTTGAATGACATGAGCATTTTTCCATTCTTTCCTATGCTAATATGAAGAAAATGAATTCTCTCATATGAAGGTAATAGCTAAATTATTAGCATTGAAGCATTATTTTTTTCAGAGAGCAGAAGAGGATGAAAGTAGAAATGAGAGACAATGACAGAATCTATACATGTACACTATTAACATTTGCTTTTGTTAAAAATTATAATAAGGTGCTAAATTAAGTATAGAAGTGGAATATTATTTTGTCTTCAGAAACAAGAGAATGCTACTTTTTGATCCATCACCATGAGCAAAGATGAAGATTGATATACTAATATAATAAACCAGTAATGGAATGAATAATTATATATGTTCTATACCATATGTGTAACTTAAGAACAAAATGAGGACCACACTGAGAATAAAATGGTGAGATTACTGGGAGCAAGAAAGTGGAGCAGGGAAAGGAAGATATGTATAAATGGCTAAGTCAAAAAAAAAAAAAAAACTAAGGCAGAGCATAAGTACAGTTTCACAAATAGCAATTTTTGAAATGATTAAGTTTTAGATAATCTTACTAAACCTACACAAAGAAAGTAAATGTGTGGAAGGATGTTATATACTTGCTTAAAGATAATTTTTATAACACAAACATATATCACATAATCATATTCTATAACATAAGCACATCATGACAAATTTTTATCACCAACAAATACATAATAATAGTGACATTAATACCACCAACATTTAAATTCACAATGATTATCTCTTGAAAACAACAGATTTAATTCTTTACATATCAGTTGGCAATACAGTTTTTTTAAATTAGGTCTATGCTCTAGGAACCATATACAATTTCTAATAGAATTCTCCTATAAAATTAAGTGTGCCCAGTCATCAACAATATTCCCAAGATGAAGATATAAACAATACACATAAAAATATTGAAAGCAAAATCAAATATTGACATTGCCTGTAGTTGTGTTACACAAATAGAAAATGTTTTAATTGTGTGATTATTTATGTTAACTGCTATATATTCTATATTTCAAAATTATTACTTATGTTTTACCTAGAAATATTTATACTTGAATTCAGTAATTTTATTAAGATGATTTATAGAGAAATTTGTTCTTCAAACCAAATATATGAAGGGAATTAAAAATAAAGCTGATTTTTCAAGTATGTTCACTTAATCACCTAGTCACATAAAAAACAATCAATGGCAATATTTCACCATGAATGTTACACCTTCGGAACATCATTGTTTCATCTTTCTAGAAGATTGGCTTACAAGGGGCTATTACTTTTCTTTAGCATTCTTTTATACTGCTTGGTGTGACGTTAAAGCAGTATGTTGCATAGGAGAAATGTGAGAATTTGGGAAAGCAGTCATTGTTTAAAAAGACTTACTTTTAGCTGATAAATAAAGCACAGTTTAAAACAAGATGACTATGTCACTGTCAAAATACTGAGAAGAATAAAACAAAACAAGCACAAAAGAACAACAACAACAACTCTAACTTGACATTGTCTTTTGTTGTTAGTGCTGGAATGCTGAGGTCAATTGCCACACCTGCTTCCAATGTAACTGCTGCAGAGGTAACTTTGCAGCATCTGGAGTTGTTCAGAAACAACTAAAACCAATTAGCAAGTTAACTTTGATGTGTGTTGTCCTTGAAAATGACATTGCACTTCCCCCAAGGAGTTAGGATGCTTCCTTCCTGCACATTTCAAACACACACACACACACACACACACACACACACACACACACAAAAAAAAAGAGCAAAAAAGATTCAAATTTCCTTGTGAAAAAAATTTCCATGGGGTCTAAATCTTTTAAATAAACTTTATTAATGTATGAATGAATGAATAAAGGATGCCTCAAAAGTTCCTATGCACATGATACTGACAGTATTGATGATCAGAGGCATTAGTGAGAAATCCCTTCTTAATATGAACTTCCCTGGACTATTTAAATTTTAGCAAAATTGATCTTATACTTAACCATGAGTTGTTTTGTTTTTTTTTTTAATTTTTTCGTGTGTGTGTGTATCTGTGTGTCTCTGTGTGTGTCTGTGTCTGTGTATACAAATGCACATGCATGTACCTGTGGTGGCCAGGACATGGCAGATGATCACCTGGACCTGGTGTTATTCTTAGTTGGGAGCCTCCAAGCATGGGTTCTGGGAACCAAACTCGTTTCCTGGAAGAGCAGGAGGTGGTCTTAACTTCTGACCCATCTCCCCTCTCACCCAAAAGAACATAATTTTTGCATAAACAAATTAGGTACAGGTAAAATCTTCAGACCATATTTAAAATTTCTCCTTTAGTGGTAAAAACATGAGAAATCCTCAGTATTTAACCATAGCTATCAGAAAACTTTTAGTGTTGTCTATAAAAATAGTTTGCTTCCTGTTTTAAAATGTAAGCTAATGAAATTTTAGAACATCATCACAATTTGTAAAACAGGAATGTCATATGTTTCCATATCCATTTAATTTTATTTTATTTTTAACATCTTGGAATGTAACAGGTGATTCCTTGATACCTGCTATGACCTTCTTCCCTAAACTCAACAAGTTCCTTCCCTACATATGCAGGAACTCTGCTACTTTTGACATTAATATCATCCCTATTTCTAGATCTTATCTGTTCTCTTTCTTTACCCATGGGCTGTGTGGCCTATTCTAGCTAATTGGATTTGTTTGACCTATTGGCACACATTGGATTCGAATTAGGGTCGTTTTGAAGAAGTATATTCATTGTACTGTGAATTTGGAAAATGAAAAGTTTAACAATTAATAGATTTTTTGAGAAGATTTCACTTTTAATCCTAGCTGTGAAAAGAAAGGTTGTACTATTTTTCTCTATTTTTGTTCTTGGTATAAAGACTTTCTTTCAGCAGAAATTATCACCATGCCTAGCCCACACCCTTTATGCAAGAATCTGTGCCAAGTCCCACATTTTCCTTTCTTTGAATAATTCTGCTCTTAGATCCCCCTCGTCACAGTGAATTTGCCCTTGGAATAGATGGCAAAGTTCGAAGTGAGAGTTTAATTATAGCCATTTAGAGACAACTTAAAACTCCTGTCTAATTTACGGCAGTGCTAAAGCAGATTCAGGGTGAGAGTTTTAAAACTACTAATATGTAAGATGCTCACAGGAAGATTTTTCTTTCCAAGGGGAAATGACAAAATGAAGCTGCATTTTCATAATGCTAACCACATAAGCACATCTAGCTTAAACGTTGTCCCTTTTTTTGTGATTTTGTATTCAATGGCTTAGTTGATTAATATTGTGCGGATCTGTTCTAAGATGGCCACCTCACAGACACTTATTATTTAGGACCTGTTTTTATTGTGTTGTCTTTGTTTTTCTTTTATTTTTTTCAGAAGAAACTTTTAAATCATAAAAGCAAATATTATTGAATTTCAGTCCTAAAACTCAATCTTACAGAATCTAATATGTAAAACATCATCTTCAGTAGTTTTATGCCATATATGGAAATATCAAGGACTTATTATATATAGATTTTGTGCCTCAGGTGTTCTCTTGTTACTTGAGCCACCATGTATGAAACTCAGCTAAGAATGTCATGAACTAAAAATGTAGATGTCACCAACCTCTCTCTCAATCTATTCTTCTGCTTTTCAATGCCAAAGCTCTATTTTCTTCATAATGACTTCAAATTATCTGTAAACTATAAGATGCAGGTCCATCTCCTGTATAGCAGAAATTTATTGATCTGGTTTATGAAAATGTGGTGTTTAAAAGGAAAAATATTCACCTTTGCTTATTAAAATACAATTTCAAACTCTCTCTTCAAATAAATAAGACTTCATCCTCATTTTCCACACCTCTTTCTCCCCCTCAACTCCTCCTCCTCCTCTTTTTGTATCTGTGGAAGGAGTAAATAGTTTCACAAACTTTGTTCAAACTGCTAGAGTACAATAGATATGTCTCTTACTCTATTTGATGTGAGTGTTTCTTTTAAAGCTTGAATCATATTAAAAAATTTCTGTGTCACCTAAGAAAAGGGTTATTTCACATCTTTCTAAATGACTTTTTTTTTTTTTTTTTGGTTTTTCGAGACAGGGTTTCTCTGTGCAGCTTTGCACCTTTTCCTGGAACTCACTTGGTAGCTCAGGCTGGCCTCGAACTCACAGAGATCCACCTGGCTCTGCCTCCCGAGTGCTGGGATTAAAGGCGTGCGCCACCACCGCCCGGCCTAAATGACTTTTTTAACCATGAGTTTATAATATTATTATATGAGGAAGATTTTGACAGAGAATGGGGAAGTAAGAACAAAATCTAAGTGACTATTAACAAACTGTTTCTGATCAAAATGTTAGTTTGTTTTTTAACCTGAGAGACCACATAAGTATTTTCTTGTATGTTATGTATTAATCCCTAATTCAAGTCGCAAATTTGATGGCTTGTTTCACTGGCTTTTTGCTTTAAATGATTTTTAGTTTATTATTATTTTAGCATTCTTTTCCATTACGTCTTTGTAAAAATGGTTTCTCTCTGTGGCCCTGGCCAGTCTCCCTCTCACTGTGCAGATCCACCTCCCCTAGAACCTCTAGTTACCCCCCAACTGCTGCTCTCCATGTACAAGTATCAGAGGCATGTGTTATGATTCCTAGTGTTCTGGTTTTGTGTGCTTCTCTGCTTTAAGGCACTGACCACTTTCCACAGCTAGTTATTCAGAATAGTTTCCCAACAAATAGCAAGTATATATATATATATATATATATATATATATATATATATATATATATATATATATATATATATATATATATTCTACTTTTAACGATATTCACTTTGGTGCTCTGCATTGGATTTGTTCACATTTACCTGCACACACAAAATTTAGAGATGATGATTTAAACTTTCGTTAGCTGTATTCTACTTCTTCAAAACCCATTCCTCCCCTTGCTGCTGCCCATGCCTCCTCTTTGGTTTCTACTTCTAGGGAGGATGGCTGCTGTGCAGAGCAAGCTCGAGGTCACTCTCCTGCCCCTCTCATCCCCGCAATCCTCAGTATCAACATGGTCTGTCACCACTTCCTGGCGGCCTCTATCACCTAACCCTGCCACCTTGTCCTACATCGTTATTAATCAGCAAAGTGATGATATTCTTCTATCGTCTCACAAGCATTTTACTATAAATTTATATCTCATGGGAGCAGACTTTTCATTCTGCATTATTTCAAGTTTAGGGGAAAAACATTAATGATTATGGAAACAGACCATGATAAACCATGATGATACTCACCTCCTTTTCTTATAAAACCAAAGGGAAATGCAAACAGTAGTTATCAAAACTCTGTATCTCATAACTTTGTGTTTCCTTGCTCTGTGTTTTCATCCAAAGCCTTTTGTAGCATCCGTTTTCCATATTGTGTACCACACACAGAAGTTATCCTATGCAGTCATTTCCTCTAAGCTTACCTAAATGTCCTTTCTTATTGCGATTGGACATCAGAATATAGCGCACAAGGAATCATCAACAGTAATTAGTAACTTCTTAGAGTACATAACACTTCAAGTATTTACTTTCTAACTTGCATCAATAACCTTTTTGTTATATTAATAAGCACTCTTATCCTCTGGGGTCACACTGTTGTTGGAAGCCATCCTATTTTCTGCAGTAAAACCCTCATAAGTTGCACTCGGCTGTCTGTTCCTTCTCACATCCTCTTGTGACGTATAGCACACATGGTGGGACAGATGGCCAAAGAGAGGTGTATTATCGATGCTCAGGCAGCACTTTCTCTGTTTCTCTATTAGCATATGACTCTTCTGCCCTTTTATTCTTCATCTGCTAGTGTTACGTGATGCAGTCACATCTGCTGTGCAGATTGTTGAGACAGTCTTTGCTAAACAATAATGTAAGGACTGCCTGTGCAGTGGAAAATTTTAATTCTCTGTTTCTGCATAGCTCCCCTTAAGAGACAAAGGGCATATATTGACAGCTTGAAGGTGACTTGCCTTGGTGAACTCTTGTTGTCTTCTTAATTCAGTAGCAACTCATAGGTTCACTTAACTGAGAAACCTACACTCTTTTCTCTATTTCTAAAAATCATAACCTTATGGACTCTTAGGAATAGATGAGGCAATACTTCCAGACCTAATATTCATCAGTATAAACTTTCAATTGGTTAAAATAGAGAGAGTCACAGAAACTGCCAAGATCTACCATAATAATTTTAGTTCCTCTATATAGTCCTCTTTAACAGTCTGTGATAAATATATAAAACCAGCAATATTGTTATAAAACAGCACTTCCAGACCTCAGGAAGTTTCAGTTCTAGTAGCAGAAATTTCACTCATTGGGCAATCGTGGGTCTTTATTGCAGTGTCTAAGTCAGAGCTGTATGTTGTTCTCAGATTTCTTATTTAACTCTGACAAACTACATTCAATAGCTTAATGGCATTTTCTGATGGAGTCACTGTGAACGTTTATAGTTAAAAAGACACAGATACATAAAGATTATCCGTTGTCCTATCTCAAAAGTGCTTTTCGACACAGAGCGTGTCTTTGGATACAGGCAAGCACTTACCCATCTTCAGTTAAGAAGCTAACAGCTGTAAAATGAACTCAGGATGGATTACTTCTCACAAAATCCAGGGCTTGGGCAAGATGATGTAAAATATTATTACATCTTTGAAATGTTGAATGAAAGCAATTCCGGTAGAGTTCTTGTGATTAGATCTATTTTCATTTGAGCACACAGTTTGCACTTCTCTTCATCCTCAGGCTTTTTTGGCAAAGTTATTTCTGTAATCAATCCTTTAAAGAAAAGGAATAGAAAATATAACCTAGAGTTTCTGTTTGAATGAATTATCTTTTCTCTCCAAAATTCAAATAGCTTTGAAACATGTTTTCCAAATAGAATTTCATCAATTCTACTAATGAACAGACTTTTTCATTTAGATTCAGTTTGTGACAAAATTTGAGCTATAAAATATTGATTTTGAACAACTGCATCCATGATAGTAACCCACAAAAAAAAAAACACATGGAATCAGAACTTTGAGAGGAGAAAAAAGAATGACAGGCACGCAAAAAGTTAATGTGAAAGAAGGTTGAACTCACAGGTAAGAGAAGGTTGATAACAAACATCTTACCCATTCACTCTGAACTGCATAGTCAAAACTGAAGAGTGGAAGCAGATGGAATTTTATCTGTGTGCTTTCCAAATATTTCTTAGCACATGCTGCTGCATGTGATTGTTCCCATAAATGCTCAATCGCTCTCTTTTCTTGTTGAGAAAGGAGAAGATTTCCTTGCTAATCCCTTCCAAATCCTTTCATGTGGTTGACTCCAGAAGTCTCTGAGAAGCATCACTGGAGACGCAAGCAGCTGCTGAACTTCCATGTTGAATTATGGATATGCTTTGCTTTTTCATGTGATCTCAGCATAGTTGCCATTTTTTATATTGAAACATTTTCTAGAGTAAAACGATTTTGATTATATTTTTTTTTCAAATTGTGAAACATCTATTTCTACTCTGCTCACTGGACCATCAAAAAGAATGTCTCCTGGAACTCGTGGAAAAGGTAGCATGCTGAACCTCTTGAATCAAAACTTCAAGAATGAGGTTTGCTGTTGCTGATCCATTGACACTAGGGAACAACTGACCTAGAATGTGCTTATTACACAATGTCATATACGTAGACGCGGTTTTAAATGTGAGAGGATAGAATGTCTTACTTCCATCCATGTGCAAAGTAAACAGGCATTTCACTCATGATCTCTTAAACAATTTGATGAGAGGAAAGCATAGTCTCATTTTTGTAGCCCTTTTATTACATGTAGGTTATCTTAGTTAAGCTGGCTTAACCAGTGCTGGGTTTGTCAACACAGCCATTTTCTTTTATTTTGCTGCTTATAATTAAGTATAACAGAAGGCCTCAGAATGGATGCTATTACCCTGAACAGATGGTTGATTATTTAAATGCTCCATAAAGTAGGACTATCAAAGGCATTTTAATTTAAAACAAGTAAATATATAGTCATTTGTCAATCATTTTTGTGTAATGCTAAGGCCATTTTTTGGTAGCAGTCTCCTTAATATTGTACTTCTTTCTTGTTTACCAGTATTACAGTTATTGATTTTTCATTATGGTTTTATGCTGTTTCCATTCAATTTTCCCACATTTTATTTACACATATTTAAAAGAAATACTTTTGGCTTTGACTTTATTCAGGTAATTTGCTTTCCCAAAGAAACTACTGTAATTCTCACGGAAAAAAAGTATCTTTCTATTTAGCATACCAATGTTAGTAATATGTACATTGTATAACTAAAGTGAGAAATGAGTTAAGTTGGAAAGTGATGAAGAAGAAATTTTACAATTTTAAGTTTTTGTTTGAGGAAGAGCATAACTTAGATTAAATAGGTAGCAAACTGGCCAGAGCTGACAGAGATACATGGAGAATAGTTTCCTGGGTTTCATCATCCAGAAAGTGGCTGTCCTCAGGCTAGAACTTAGGTGACCAAAGAGACAGGCATTTTACCTGCTGAACTAATTAAATGAAAGATGATTCTTCTATGTTGTTACTGTCTCATATACAAGGTTTTCTAACCCAACCTATTCTTTCAATGTTTGGTGGTATCCAATTTTGGAATACATACTGTTTTTGCACATTTTTGTTTCAGTGACTCTAAATCTTAGAAAACTTGCATTGTCGAAGTTCATGAGGAGTCAGTTATGAGGATGAACTGTATTTATTTGTGTTTGTTTTTGTTTGTCAATTGAACATCTGTTAGTCATTAGCTGCAGCATATTCACTGAGAACTAAAACACAATTTTATTTCTAAGCAACTCATGCAGCACTTTGACCCAAATAGAAGCTTATCTTATCTCATGAAATGATTGACAACTTAAAAGGAATTGGCTCTGATACAATGATTTTGAATTTTAAAGTATGTTTATTGATCCATAAGCAATATTAAATCCTATTGTCATAAGTGAGTGTCAATTTGGTATTTGTACTTTCTTAACTCTGACAGTAATTTCATACACGTCTTCAAGCATGGCTCCACTGGCTTTATGAGTTAGTCAGAAAGTATTGCAAAAAATAAACATTAAAAAATCTGTTAGTCCCAATCACTAAAGAGTAGAGAACCACATTCTGGCTACTTACCCTGGTGTTCCTTATTATAAACTTATTAAAGTACTGGTTGGTATTTCTTGCAAAATTGAGGGCAAATAAATAACATTTTTCTCTTTGTTATAATAACAAAAAAAAGTCATGTCTTATCTATAAAGATCACTAAGCCAACCATGAGACTGGTTGGAAACAGTATGTGAGAGAAGCATCGAGTTCATTGGAAAAAAGGTGCTGTGGTTTGATTGTGGAATGTCACCTTTAGACTCTCCTGTTTGAACAGTTAGTCTTTAGCTGGTGGTGCTGTTAGGGAAGGTTAGGGAACCAGTAGGTGTAGCATGAATCTTAAAAGTTCTCATTAATAAAATCAAACCTGAGCCAGGTATTGGGGTGAACTGGAAGATCAGAGAACCAGAACAAGCCACAGCTACCTCACCTCGCCGGATCCTCAGCTGGTCTTGTTTCCTCAGACTGGAGGCCTCTGAGTCCTCATCCAGAATGAATCTCAGCTGAACTGTGCTGCTCCAAAGCCTAAAAGCTTAACTAGCCAAATGCTTCTAGATTCTGGTCCTCACGCCTTATATACCTTTCTCCTTTCTACCACCTCTCCCTGTGATTAAAGGTGTGTGTCACCATGCCTGGCCGTTTCCAATGTGGCCTTGAACTCACAGAGATCCAGAGGGATTTCTACCTCTGAAGTGCTAGGATTAAAGGTGTGAGTGCCACCATTTTCTAGCCTTTGTATCTAATGGCTGTTCTGACTCTGACCCCAGATAAGTTTATTAGGGTGCATAATATTTTGGGGAACATAATACCACCACAATTAGGAGCTGGAATTTTAATAGGGTAAAGAGCCATGAGCCCCTTCTTTGGCACTCACTGCTTCCTGAGTAGAGATGTAATATGAACAATCAGTCTCCGGATCCACTGAGCATATATTCTCTGCTATGTTGGTGTATATTCCCATGTAACTGTAAACCAGAATAATCCCTTCCTTACATTGTTGCTTCTCGGATTTATTTATTTATTTATTTTGAGTAAAGTAACTAATACACATGGGTACTGAATTGGTCAGGACTAGCGGACAAATGAGAATTTTCTGATTAAATTAATAGTGTGGGTTTTTCCCAAGAAATTGATGACATGTTTAAGAACTCCTATCAGTAAGCATGTATCACACTATGAAATGAAAGCAACAAAATAATCACTCTAATTCTACCTAGACAGTGCTGACAACATTCAGTTAAATAACTAAATATACCACAGGCAATGAAAGACCTGTTCCCTTTTGCTAAAAACAAAAATGTTTTTAATAGTTAATCATAAATGGATAGCATTCTGTTTTGAATAACTCATAAGTAGTATGCAGCAAATCAGTTGGCAGTCTAGTTTTATGAAAAGAATATTGACTATCTGAGTTTTTTTAGATGGAATTCTTCATTTCTCTGAGTCTAGTTTTCCTCAATGAAAAGATTACCGGTAAGGCTCTACGAGTATTCGTTTGCTTTTAAACTATTCCAACCAGTCTGTCCTCATCAAAGACATACAACATGATGCTCAGCAGAATAGAATGTTTTATAGACATATGCCCTCCAGTTAGAGACAGTTTAGATTTGGAAGATGAAATGCTGCCTAGGTGTGCGATCGTTCTGATAACACACCTGGGTGCATTTTGAAAGGTGGAAGCTTGATCAAACGGTATTGTGGAAAATGCATAGATACAGGAGCTAAAGTGAGCTGGCTAGAAAGTCACTCTCCATTTACTACTTCTGTGGTCTGGGACAAATTACTTACAGAGCCCTCAACCAAAAAATGAGAATAAAAGTCTATCTTCTTGAACTGTTGTGAAAATTGAATAAAATAACATGTGTAGAGTGCAAAGCTCAGGGAGAGAAAATGCATTTCCCTGTGTCCCCAGCTTCCTGGCAGCTCTAATTCAAAATGAACAAGAACTCCCTAATCACGTCTCCAAAGGAGTATTATTCCATCATTTTAGCTCCTCCTTGAGACTCATTCTCCCCAGATTATTTTGTATCCCATTGCATTCACAGAAACACTCATTCTTGGTGAGTTGTTGGTTGGTTGGTTGGTTGGTTGGTTAGTTGGTTTTTCTTGTATAGGACGCACAAAGAAATCCACTAAAAAAAAAAATAGAAAAGAAAAAGCACTTGCTAAAATATGTATCAAGGAGGAAACAAATATCCAAATGCTTAAACTACATCCTATTAACCTACAATACAGAGCTGGTAAAGAAACAGGGACTTTGGATTCTCCTTTACCGAGTTTTTTTTCAGCAGGACCACAAGGGGCCCTGTGATGGTTGTTTCTAATGGGCCCCACTTGCCTTTCGGTAGTGTCATTGTTTACACAGATCCCACCAAAAGAGGTCAGCAGATGATGCTGACTTCCAGCTTTAATGAACACAAAGCATTAATAAATGAGTGTGGGACTCTAAACAATCCCAGGAGACAAACAAATAGCCTTACAGATGAACTGTCAGTTTAAATTGAGGCATAGAGGAATTTTCTAAGATCTTATAAATAGAAAGCATGAGAAGTCAAAACTGGAAGAGAAACCTGGTATATTGGATTCATACTCATGCAGAGAGGACTCTTGAAAACCTTCGTTCTGAAGGATAAAATAATTAATTTCACCAAATTTAAATACAACAACCTACTCGTACCTACAGTATGATTTTTCCTTTACTTTCATATTAACATCAAGTGAATACGAGTAATGTATTCATTATTCACGCCTTTTATTTATTTAAAAATATTTGTGATAAAATAGGGCATAAAATTTATCATTTCCATCATGTGACGTATATAGTTCCACAATGTTGATTATATATTCATTGTTATGAAGCCAAAGTCTAAAATGCTTTCACCTTATAAAACTCTATACTTCTTACACAGCAATTTTTATTTTTCCTTTGTAACTCTCCCAAGCTACATGGCTCCATCATTCTTCTTTCAGTGTCTAGGTTTGAGTGTTCTTAATATTTCATATAAGGAAATGCAACAAGTATTTGGCTTTCCTCGAGCTGACTTACTTGGTTTGACACAATGTCCACAAAATTCAATCTGGTTTATCACAGTATTTTTACCTGCTGCTGGCATAAGATAACTGATAAAAGCAGCTTAAAAGACAAAGGTTTATTTTTGGCTGACTTTTCATGAGTCGAATTCTCTAGGGTGGAGAAGACGAGGTCATTGGATATTGAAGCATCTAGTCACATCTTATCTACAACTAGGAAACAAAGAATAATAAACTCTGCATCTCTGTCAATATTCTCCAGTTACATGGTCCAAGATTACTTCCAGGGAATGGCATAACCTGCAGAATTGATAATGCTAATCCCTCACAGACATGCCCAGAGTGATTCCATCAAGCTGACAATATTACAAAATAAACAGAATTTCTTTACAATTATGGTAGGTTAATACCCCTTTGTAACAGCAACACCACTTTTTATCAGTTTAACCTTTCCTAGACCTTGCATTCTTCACCCTTGTCTATTGCACACAATGCAGCTATGGATGTCTGTGCATAGCTATGAGGTCTGCAGAAGGTTCTGTTCTGTTTTATTTATTTATTTATTTATTGGGAGATAGACTGAAGACTGAAGCCACTGTGTCAGATTTAGTGAAACATCTATGATTTATTTACATCCTCACTTTGACTATTTGCCTTAGAACCAGTATATTAGCCATTGATTTTACAGGACACCATAGATACCAGATTAATTTAAAAAAATATTACAACTTCGTTCTGCTTTGCTTTTACTATTACATTGGTTGTTAGTCATTTATGAATTTTCTCTTTATAGCATGTCCCTATGATTGCAATTTACATACCAAGATGCTCTGTACCCATATTGTCAGAGCTACATCTTTAGGAGCTTTCCTTGCTGACGGATACTTCCTCCTTGCTTTCTGCTTTTGTTTCTTGTCAGATAACATTTTCATACAATAACCAATGTTGTCATTCTTTGCTCGATAGCACATGTATCCCTGTTCATTAAAAACTATAAAAAATAAAAACTTTTTAGTTTGAGGATTAAGTTCTGTGATAATTTTAACTACTTTATTTTGCTTTCACCATATCCCTGTACTGGACCTAGTTTCTGTACAGGTTGAATTAGTTGCATATTTCCTTCACTACCTTATTTGCTTTCTTCTTTCTTTGTGATGTTTTACTGTGTGGAATGTCTTTATTTTTTTATAACAATCTTTGTCTCTCAGCCCAAATCCTTTGTGACCCCTTCAGACTCCTGTAAAAATCCTGCAGCAGTCTATGATGAAATAGTTTTACTCTACCTCTCACCAGAATTCTGAGGCTACTTTATAGATTTTTATTCTATGGCATTTAGTGCTTTCTGTCTTGCACAATAGGTATTTATGAAACCTAAATGTTATACAAGAAATAGCTTCCAAACTGCTACTTGAGGGCAGAATGTGCCTGTGTTCTTCTCATTTCATGTTCTCTAGTCTATTGCAGAGTACCATCCACACACTTAGCAATCAATGTGTATGCTTGCAGGGAATAAATAAATCAGCAAGTAAGCGAGCATGAGCATTGTGGTTGGGAGAGTGCCTTATGATTTCTTACACATGGTGATGTATGTGTATTTGAGAAACAGGATGAAATCAAATAGAAAGGTGTTAATATGGGACTTACATTTGAGCCTGAAATCTATATGTCTTTTAGGCAATGGACCTGCAATTTTTCTGAGCATCACAAGAGTCATACAAATGAACCACAACTTTTGTTTCTACACTTGGTCTTAGCCAGAAAATGAGAGATGATGATTTCTGAAATAGTTCTCTGAGGAATAATGATTAGTAATAATCATAAAACTGTTCTTATTCAGAGCTAGCAATTTATTGGGGGATGAACAGTTGGTTGTTATAAAATATCATTATCTTCAAACTTAAAAAGTAATCAGCAGAGTTTTTAGTTAGTTAGAAAGGTATTTTAAGCTGACTGTCCAAGTTATGGCTCCATTTTATTTCTAGAGCAAATGGGATTAAAGTGAAGATGTGTTGAGTTTTGTTGTCAATTGTTTTAAGAAGATGTGCTGCTTGCTAAATGGTTAAAGTTTGTTACAAAATTTTAGGAAACATGTCTTAATAATAATCCCCCATTGCAAAGCAACACTTTAATTAATTGAACAAACACACACACACACACACACACACACACACACACACACATATATAATTCAAAGACTAGGGAGCGCTACACAAATATTTAGCTAAATTATATGCTTCACATAAGAAGAAGCACTAGCCAAGCATCAGGACACCATCTTAATAACATGTTATAAACAGAAGGTGACTGGGAAATGACTGAAGGAAGGATGGGACTGTGCCCCTGTTGTTTGACTCCATTAAGAGTGAAATTCTCTACAATCAATTATTTGAAAATGATTTTGAAAAATATAACTAAAGAAAGATTATTTGCAACATGGAGAACAATTTTCTCACATTTGTACTATTTTTAATTCCACGCTATATTTATAAGAAATATATTATTATAATCAGAAATAAGGGTCCAGTAATATAAATATTTTCAGTTCTATGACTATACTGAAATTGAGACAGATAGAACCTTTTGTGCTAAGAAAGACCAATAATACACCACTAAGCTGTACTCATCACTCTTTTTAAGATGTATACAAAATATGGTTTCACGATTTACCAGGGAGGAAGATTAAATTTGTAGTTTCGTATTTGAACTGAATTCTTAAATGAGAAGAAATAGTAAAAGATTCTTAGAATTATAATATATGCCAGCCAAAAATTTAAAAAGAAATTTGTTTTAAAAAGTGTTGTAATATGGGAGAATGTCAAGAGCATACTCATTGAGTTAAAGAGACTAAATTAAAGGAAAAGCCCAGAGAATTCCAGTGGGAGGTTGGTCTATATAATTAAGCCACCTGTGTTGGCTAATTGTCGTGAGCAGAGGTTAGGCCAAGACGCTTCCATTGCACCAGCCCAAGTTTTTCATGTGTTTTGTATTTCAAACAGATGGCTTCTTAGTCCTTTAGAAAAGCACAACTGGTAATAGAAAAATGAAATCTCAAAGAGCCAGAGAAAGATTTTCCAGTTGCAAGTTTTCAAAAGACACCGCGCTGAGAGTTGGATGGCCAAAGGTCTAAGGTCAGGCCTAAAACTGTTTAAGGCGTGGTCAAGTTGGTAAAGGCATTCCTCCAGTAATGGAGATAGCCCTGTGACTCATGGATGCTAGGCATGTGTCTCACCACTGAAAGTCACCTCATCTTCCTAAGTAACCGAGATATTTGACACCTGTTACTGAACAAGTTTTTTTTTTTTTTTTTTTGTATTGTTTACTTGTACTTTTTCTGGAGTAAAACTGACCCAGCATATGACTGAGCTAACTAAAAAATGTGTCTCCATTGCTTTCTAGAGAGTGTTCATTTCTAAGATTTGAACAAATGAATATCAGGTCTAATAGATTCAAAAACTTCAGACCATTCTGTCGATGTACTAGCTGGTTCTGTGTATCAACTTAACAGGAGTTAGAGCCATCAGAGAGGAAGTAGCCTCAGTTGATGAAATGCCTCCATAAGGTCTGACTGTAAGTCATTTTCTCATTTAGTGATCAATGGGGGAGAGTTCAGCCCATGGTGGGTAGTTTCATCTCTGGGCTGGTGGTCCTGGGCTCTAAAAGAAAGCAGGCTAAGCAAGCCATGTGAAGCAAGCTGGTAAGTAGCAACCTCCAAGGCCTCTGCATTAGCTTCTGCCTCCAGATTCCTGCCCTGTTTGAGTTCCTATCCTGATGAGCAACAACGTGGAAGTGGAAGCTGAACCAACCCTTTTCTTCCCAACTTGCTTTTTGGTCATGTTGTTTCCTTGCGGCAATAGAAACCCTAACTCAGACAGTGAAGAATTCCAGTACTAGTCTTGCAACCACAGGTATTCTTTGTTGGAACCCTTCCAGTCCAGTTTTACCACACAATGCTCCTTTGTTAAACCCAAAATAACTTCCAAACATAAGTAGCGTTATACTTGAACAACAGAGAAAGTAACAGGTGTGCAGGTATATATGGGACCCATTTAAAAAAATAAGAAAAGTGTAACTGGAATTTTCAAGGAAAACTTTAGTTAAAATAACTAATCTGATTCTAATTTTATGTTGTAAAGTAATTACAGAAAACAAAATTATGTCAGTATGAAATGATATGTCAAAGTGATACAGATAAACCTTTAAATATTTCTGATTTATACTAAGTAAAGTGAATTAGCAAGTACAGTGTACAAATTTAACCACACAGCCTTCTCAAATAATCAGCCAAGTATCTACATAGTTGCAGGAAAGGGTACAGATGTTCACCCTTAAAAAACCTGTAATTAAGACACATTTATGCTCTGCAGATGCAGCCATTTATAAAGACTACCAAGTGCACTTGTAAACACACCCAAGCCACAGAAAAATCTCTGAACTTTCTTAGTTTTGTTTTAATACACACACACACACACACACACACACACACACAAACTCCAATCTTGCAAATTTCTGGTTATTTAATCCATATGTTATTTGCCAGTCAGCCAAATCTATTTTATAGGTTGTGTTGACTTTAAATTTACAATATGCCACTGCTTTCAGGCATCCTTTATAAAACCTCTCAGGAATATTTATGTCACACCAATGTGACAAAAAATTAGACATTGTACTGACTTTGGTAAAAATCGTGGTGAATCAGCATTTGAACCATAAATTAAATTGACAAACACTTCTTGAAAGAGAAAGACTATCCCAACACTTTCAGTTAAAGTCTTCAATAATTTGAATACATATTATATTATAAAATTTCATCTGTATACATTGAAAAATGTTTTCAAATATATCCATGAGAGAATGGACATACGTGTGAATGTATATATACTATATAAAATATATTATATAAATATATACAAATATATAGTACATATAAAACAACGAAAAAAATATTTAAAGCACGTTTGGTAGCATTGAAGACATTAAGGAAGACTTGTTTTCACTAGTAATGTTGCCTTTGTTTTGCATTTAAATTCCTCTGTGTGTCCAACTTTAAATGTTAATGTTGTGTTTCATAAATATATTTACTTGGTATCTTGGTTACACTTCAAGAAATGTAGAATTTTAAAACAGATTGTAGGAAATTCATAGAAAAGTTTCCCATAAATGGAGTTCCCCTTTAAAAGAAATCTTACTAACATTTTTTGTCACAGGATACTTCTGGGATGTCTTCCCATTACACACTGCAAAGGTGACAAGGAAAGTTCTGGTTTATGGTCAGTTACAATTCTGCAGCTTGTCTACAGTTACCTTACTTGCATGAGGGCTCTGCCATACCTTTCAGTTTTCAAGTGGCAGGCAGTTTATTCCAGTATACAGCACTGAACTAAAACTTCTCTTTAAATGGCCAAATTTGAACTGTGAATTGTCAATCGTGATGTAATAAGGCAACTAATCTGTAAAGAATGTGCTTTAGGATAGGCTTCCCTGGGGAAAAAACTATAGCTACCATTTAAAAAAGATATTTAAAACTGAAACTATTCTTTGGTTAGAAAGGAGTTGTTATGTATTTGAAATTCTTGTTTCTTATTTTCTTTTTTTACACATAGGCCCTCAACTCTATATTGATGTAGACACAGTTTCTTTCATTTATCAGTATAAATTAATATGTTGTTCTCAACATCAATGTAATATAAATTTATTATATTTATATTATTCAGTCTGTTGACTATTTTGAACAGAATCTGAATAGATATATATCTATAAAATAAAATGTTTTTAAATTAAAGATTTAATTAATTAAGATAATGCTGGTTTGGTTGGGGAACACATATGAATAAGAGTTGTATTGGTTTTTTTATATTACTGTGGTAAAACACCATGACTTAGGCAATATATATATATATATATATATATATATATATATATATATATATATATATATATACCCATTTAATTGGACTTATGCAATGCCTGAAATTGGGACAGCTAAGTTAATTTGCTTTAAACTTATTTTTATAGTTTTATTTATATATTTTATGTATATAGATTTATCTAGTATAGCATAATATTTCAATTTGTGCAGGCCATGCTTATGAATGAGTTCTAGGTAATTCACATTTCCATGCTGCTATTATTACATTGTATTTCAGGTATTGGGCTCCTTTTGTTTAATTATGGATGCATTTTAACATGGAATTAAAATTATAAATCTCACAAATATCACATTGTCCCTAATAATTATGTTTAATCTTTGTGGTGATTTGAATAAGTATGGCCCCCACAGACTCATATGTTTGAATTCTTGGCCCATAGGGAGTGGCACTATTAGGAGGTTTGGCCTTGTTGGTGTAGGTATGGCCTTGTTGGAAGAAGATGTGGCCTTCTTGGATGAAGTATGTCACTGTGGAGGTGGGCTTTGAGGTCTCACATGCTCAAGTTATGCTCAATGTGGTACACAGTCTTCTGTCTGTGGATCAAGGTGTGGAACTCTGAACTCCTTCTCAAGTACCCTCAGGCTGCTAAGTTTCCTGCCATGATGATAATGGACTAAACCTCTGAAATTATAAGCCAGCCCTAATTAAGTATTTTCCTTTATAAAAAGTTGCTATGATCATGACATCTCTTCACAGCAGTAGAAACCCTAACTAAGATAGTTCATGTATATGTTTAAAATTAATCATCTAAGCTCTTCTAGAAGAACACAAATTTAGGACCAGAGAGATGACTCAGATGTTAAAAACATTTGCTGTCCTTCCAGAGGACCCAGGTTTCATTCACAGCACCTACATAATTGTTCATAATCTATAACTCCGTATTGAATGGATAGAGCCTTTCTGGTCTCTGAAATTTCACATACATGTTGAAGTTTTTCTGATAATCTGCCATCTTTATAAATGCATTAATTTTCAGTGATGTGATAAAATGCAGCAAAAAATGCAAATGAACAAAGACCTATTTTGTCCCTGGTTTCAGTCCATGATCACTTTGCTTCATTATTTCTGGACCTCAGTGAGGCAGAGCATCATGGTGGGGAAGGCAGGGTAGAGAAAACCCATGGCTAATCTTAGGGCAGCACGTAAGCGGAGAGCAAAGATCAGATGCACAGTATGTGCCCCCAAGCAGTCTCCAGAAGACACCTTAAACTTCAGCTCTTAAACTTTTTTCACCTCTCAGAAGCCTGTACAACCATGAACCTATCAACGGATTGATGAAATCAGAGCCCTCGTGATCCAATCGCTCACAATGTCTTATCTTTGAATATTACTGCAGTGAGATCACATTTTTAACACATAAACCTTTGGGGGATGTTTCAGTTACAAACATAGCAACATATGTTTTTGTGTGTGAGGTAGAGGTCTTAATCATATTGACTAGTCCAAAAATTAATGAAACAATAAATTTATTCAATATCATTCATTAGAACCTTATCACTTATAAATAAAACACGAGCCACAGAGGATTAAAAGACAGAAGGAAATGTGGCAAAGACAAAAATTGTGAGTAGTATTGTAAATGGAATATATTTTCAATTAACTCTACTTGCTATTCTCATACTGAGCAAATCCTGTGCATTTTATTTTTTGCCTAACAAGTTTATTTCTTTTAGACTGCTATGGTACTGCAAGGGTTAAAAAAAAAACTGATTGTCAATTCACACAATAGTCACACATTAAATTTAAAAAAAAAATGAAGTAAATGTGAAAAGGTATGTTTCTGCACTAACCCTCCAATTCTCTGGAATTGAAAGTCTTCTTTTTCACAGCTACTCGGCTTTTCCCAGTGTGAGGTAGTTGGTGACAGTGTGCCAGTTAAAACATCATCTGTACATGTTGACAAGTGTCTAAGGGAGAGTACCAACTGTTTCAAATACACCAAGATGACTCAGAAATAGCTGTCAGACAACCATGTTCTCCAGAGGTGGCACATCAGTTGGACTACAAGAGCCATTAAGTGACATTTCTCCAAAGAAGAATCTTGTCATTCTGCAGTCTTCCTGCTATTGGGACTTCACTTTTGCCTTATGAAAAACCAGAATACAACATATGGGAAGGTACTAAAAAATGAGCTTTATCTCAGCCTCAACTCTGTATGTACCAAAGGAAATAAATTCAGTTTACTGGCTTTCCTTTCATTTAATGATAATGGCAGGGGAGATGCCTACAGAAAGTAATGCTAATGAAAACTGGCCCATAAAATGCATCACCAAGTCTGGAATGCAGAGCCACAGAAATAAGATAATAGAAGGGATTGTGAGAAACACTTTGAGTCTCTCTGCTTTTGACAGCATTAAAAACAGAACTTATATTTGATCTAATCCTCCAGTCACACTGACTCTTGCTGTACAGTTCTGTTCATTCTTGTTTTCAGTATAATCTTTCAAACTACTCTGAAGAAAAATTCAAGAAAACTATTCTGCACTTCACTGTTTTGAAGGAAAGAGAAGGAAGCATTTCTTCCCTTCAAGGTTTCCTCTTACACAGAAAGTTGTTGCTAGAGTTTTCCTGCCTGGCCCACAGTCAGGATAAATCTCTCTCACCCGCCAGTCCCGCAGCCGCTCAGACCCGACCAAGTAAACACAGAGACTTATATTGCTTACAAACTGTATGGCCGTGGCAGGCTTCTTGCTAACTGTTCTTACAGCTTAAATTAATCCATTTTCATTAATCTATACCTTGCCACATGGCTCGTGGCTTACCGGGATCTTCCCATGCGGCTTGTCATGGCGGTGGCTGGCAGTCCCCCTCTCTCAGCCTTCCACTTCCCAGAATTCTTTTCCTTGTCCCGCCTATACTTCCTGCCTAGCCAATGGCCAATCAGTGATTTATTTACTAACCAATCAGTAACACACTTGACATACAGACCATCCCACAGCACTTCCCCTTTTCTTTTCTTAAAAAGGAAGGTTTTAACCTTTACATATCTCCAAAGTCAGCTTGGTATATTTGGGAATTTGGGCGTAGTTTCTCTTACTACTTCCTGCTGGAGGGGGGCGCTGTATCTTATGGGGATACAAAGAAAATTTTAGAATTATGAAATAGTCCATGAGGGTATGTCGTTTGAGCCAGTTGCCTTGAAACCATTCTGGATGTTGGATCATCAGGGCCATGGTGTCATCGGAGACCTTCAGGGGGTCTTGGCTGGTCAAATCTGATGTATCTTAATCTGGAACAAATCCATAGCCTCTGGCTTTCTGTGGAAACAAAATCAGAGCCTCCTTTCCAAAGCAACATATCCTTACATCCAAATTTTGAAGTCAAAGTACCTTTAAAATATACATATTGGCATAACTCAATAGCTTTTACAATCAAATGTTTTTCTGCAGTTAAAAATCCCAAAGACAACACAATCCAGATTCTCTGTATAATATCCATTTTTACGTGGCTTATTTTTTATACTACCTTTACTGTCTCTTTAATGACTTTATTTTTTAAAACTATGTATTTGTTTCTATAACTCTATATATCACCTTTTCTGTCTCTTTCAAGCCTACGTATCTTTTACACACATTGTAAACTATTACATCTGAATCTGTCTTATGGTGAATCTCTTGCCTTAAACTGCAGCAGCTGTGGCTGCTGGCTCCGCCCACCTCAGCTTCCCAACATGGCTATGTTTACCGCCAGCTCTGGGAGCTATCGTGGGTCTATGCTTTTATCCAAGCAGCGTGTAGCCCAAAAGCCTCTTTTTTTGTTTTGTACCTGCTAAGGCTAAATCCACCATGCAGCTTAATGTACCACTTGCAGAGGCCTGATTCCCGCCATACTGCAGGTTGAGCGCACACGCCAGAAACCCACCAGTAGCTCAAACCGGCAGCTGCTACTCATTTGAGAGAGACAGTTAGGAAGCTGTGTTTAGCTCCGTTTTAGAATCTTTTCTCAAGTTTTAGGTGGAAACTCTTGCCACCACGTTGGACGCCATTTGTTGCTAGAGTTTTCCTGCCTGGCCCACAGTCAGGATAAATCTCTCTCACCCGCCAGTCCCGCAGCCGCTCAGACCCGACCAAGTAAACACAGAGACTTATATTGCTTACAAACTGTATGGCCGTGGCAGGCTTCTTGCTAACTGTTCTTACAGCTTAAATTAATCCATTTTCATTAATCTATACCTTGCCACATGGCTCGTGGCTTACCGGGATCTTCCCATGCGGCTTGTCATGGTGGTGGCTGGCAGTCCCCCTCTCTCAGCCTTCCACTTCCCAGAATTCTTTTCCTTGTCCCGCCTATACTTCCTGCCTAGCCAATGGCCAATCAGTGATTTATTTACTAACCAATCAGTAACACACTTGACATACAGACCATCCCACAGCAGAAAGTTTTTTCTTCTCTAATCATAAATGGCAGTTGATTCTTTAACTCATTCAATTTTCTATACACATTGATAATATATCTAGGTATCAGAAAATTTAGTAATTTACTGTAATGAGTAGAAAGGAGATATTCCTAAAAACTTTCACATATATCTTATATTAATTCTGCAAGAGTATTTGAAATTAACTTACTGACTTAATGCTTTGACAAAAAGAGCCTGCTTCAGATACTTGCTCATATGTATCTATCTACTTTTCTGTATAATGAAATAATACACCTTTACCAGTTGCAGTCATTTCTAAAATTGGAATGATGAACAAGTTACTGGAACTTTAAACTGGTCATGATGTCATTTATAGTTCTAGAGTTAAGGCACCCATCCTCTCCTGGCCCATGGCTAAATGTGTCTCAGCATTTGTAGACATTCAATTCAAGGATAATTTATCAAACTCTGTCCATTGTATGAATATGTGTTTAAGTAAAATAATCACAAAAGTTATATAAAAAGTGAGAAAGCAAACTTTGTTTCTTTAGAAACTGCAAAAGTAGTAGGCCCAACATCATTATGCCAAGTCTCAATGTGTGTTCATGGAGATATGTACACTGACATGGGAGAATGAATGCATTATGCATGAAAGGAATATGTTCACATGTACAAATATAGTCATTCATATTTAAGTACATTTTCTCATATGAAATTCAATACAAGTTGATCTCTGCCATCTGGGTTTTATATAATTTGGCGCTAGAATTTTCTGTAGAGATTTTTCTGAATTTATAAACTGAGCAAAAAAGATTTGAAAACGTTTTCTATAAAATCTCCTCATATTTTTATTGTGTACCTTTTATGATAAATCTTCCAAAGTTTTCTTTTATAATAGTTAACTTTTAGTTTACATATTTTACATATTTTTTATTATATTTTACAGTTCTCCCTCTTTTTATTAACCTTAAACTTAAAACATACATTTCTCAAAAGATTACTAGGAAAATGATTAAGCAAAATTTTCTAGTGGACAACCTTGATCTTCAAGATATCCCATGTGCCGGGCGGTGGTGGCGCACGCCTTTAATCCCAGCACTCGGGAGGCAGAGCCAGGCGGATCTCTGTGAGTTCAAGGCCAGCCTGGGCTACCAAGTGAGTTCCAGGAAAGGCGCAAAGCTACACAGAGAAACCCTGTCTCGAAAAACCAAAAAAAAAAAAAAAAAAAAAAAAAAAAAAGAAAGATATCCCATGTCTTTCTTATTGAAGGGACCTACTTATGAAACACAAATATATTAGATGTATACTTTCTACTTTTTGTTGTTGTTGTGTCTGTGTCTCACTGTGTACCCAGTTACCTGGAACTCACTTTATAGACCAGGCTGGGCTTGAACTCAGAGAGGTCAAGTTCTGCTTGTGACTGTCTCCAGATTGCTGGGATTAAAACTATTAAATTTGCATTTTTAATTTATCCAAAACTAAAAATGTTGTTTTTACATCTGGTAAAATGATAAACAAAATTTTAAAAGAATTTTCCTATCAAAAAAGAACCCTGAGAAAATATTTTTTTTTAGCTAGTATTTTTCTTTTTTTTTTTGTTGTTTGTTTGTTTTGTTTTGTTTTTGTTTTTCGAGACAGGGTTTCTCTGTGTAGCTTTGCACCTTTCCTGGAACTCACTTGGTAGCCCAGGCCGGCCTCGAACTCACAAAGATCCGCCTGGCTCTGCCTCCTGAGTGCTGGGATTAAAGGCATGCGCCACCACCGCCCGGCATACTTTTCTTTATGTGTAGAGATCTAACTTAGGTGACATACATGCTTTTTATAATGTGGCTCATAGCTATCCACAAAAGGTGGTGATTACAACATGATGTGGGAGTCCTTTATTACTCACGGGACCTTACTTTAGTGCTGGTCAACTTTCAAGATCCTATATCTGTCTGTCTCTCTTTCTGTCTCTCTGTCTCTGTCTGTCTCTCTGTGTCTGTCTCTCTCTTGCACACACACACACACACACACACACACACACACACACATAAACACACATAGCTTCCTCCTGCCCAAACACAGACAAAAACTTAAAAGGCAAGCATAGCACCAAACCCAGATACAGGGGGTCATAAAGAGAAACACTAACCAGAGGAGAGAACCATGCATGTGCCTTCAACTCTGGGGAGTTTTAATAGAGTGATAGATTTTTATAGATAGAATGTCCCAAAGACATGTCCGTACAATGCACAGGGCCTTTCAAAATAGATAAAAATTTCAAGAAGAACACATATTTGCCAATGACTTTACTTTCCAGAAATTTCTTCCAAATTTAAAAACCTTTAATCTTTAAGAAATGCTGTCTCTTTAGCTAGTATATAAGGAATTTTAGATATAGATATCTGCTTAGACACTGAGCTACAAAGCAGCTATAACAGCACATGTCTATGTTGTTTCAACACACTAGTCCTACAGTATGTATTTTTAAAAAATAATTTAATACTTGGAGCCATTTAAAACATTAAACTTTTACTTTTAAAATGCAGAACTTGTCAACTAATATATATTTATAACTTGAACTGTGTGTTAGATGCTTTTAAAATTCTTTTCTAAAATATAACAAGTATCCTAAAATGCATGCCTAAAATTGTTCTAATAATGCAGTTTTGAAAGTTCCTATGAGTATTGATAATGGAAATGCTAAATGAGAGACAGAGAGAGAGAGAGAGAGAGAGAGAGAGAGAGAGAGAGAAGAAACTAAAGACATAGATGTTCAATGTTTTTATTACTACCTAATTAAATCACCTTTGCATATTCCCATATCCATGTGTACACTGACTTCATATTGTTCAGAACACATTTATATTAAATTCATTAATCTGAATTAATAATTATTTACACATATTTAATCCATATAACATGCAATACAAATAATTAGAGAATTACATTTAAACTCATTCAATTAGAATTCCACTTGGAATGATGCTTATTTTACTGCCAAGAGATAAAAATTTCCCAGTGAAGGATGAAAGAGGTATAATTATGAGATTAGCACACCACTATTCCTGTCGGATGAGGATAGTCATTGTGAATCTGTAGATCCAATCCTCTTAATAGATGCTTTTGTATATAGTCAATGCCCCATTGACTTAACTGAAACACACAAGGGCCATATTATTATGCAGATTACCTCATCAGATATCCTACACTGGGGTGCATGAGAGCACTGGAGGAAACCCATTGGTGGTCCCACCTCATTTACTCTCAGTGACCCGTTGTTCTCAATGGTTTTCCATCAAAAATTAGCTCAGCTGGGAGAAGCATGGGTTTAGAGATCATTGGGTACTCACATAAACACTATATCTAGTGAAAGGTAATTGCTGGTGATTTAGTTCCTGTTACGTGCTCCTCCAACTCAGAAATTTGATGTAATAGAAAGCTATTGATAAGGTTAAAGGGAACCTTCATTCAACATTTCTTTCCACTCACCCTGGATTCTACTCTGTTTTAATACAATCAATCACTGAGACTCAAATGAATTAGGCCAATTCTAAGTGATTTTTCAGATAACCCAGTATTACCTTCAATTTTTTAGTGTACAGTTGATTCAAGCCATAGTCATTTCTTAAAGGTAGAAAATTTGAATACAAGCATAAAAAGGAAAGCAACTTTGAAATGTTGTCAAGACTGTAAATAATTGCTCAAACTTTTTGATGTATTCTTTAATTAACATTCATAATCACATAGGTAAGAAAACCTTTGAGTTTAAAATTTAATTTAAAAGCCAAGCTGTTTTAGCAAAGGATGGGCATATTTTACTCCTAAACATCCTCTGAGAATCACACTTAAGTTTTAATAAACACCCTTCCCATTCTGCTGCTGGTGAGTTTTATTTTGCATAGAATGACCTTGGTTTAGGATATGAGAGTTTGTTGTTAAACTTACAGCTTGCTATCAAGGTAGACATCAACACTTGCAGAACAATCCCTACTGATATATTTCGCATTCAAGCAGCATGTGTTTTCAGTGGTCACACTAATATCTAGGACATCAAAGAAGGACATATGCAAAACACGTCTCTCATTTCTTGTGCAAAGGAGATTCTATGTAATGGATTTGCTTTGTTGGGTAGTGGACTGTGAGCTGTCCTATCCAACAATTCATACCACACAGCTGCCAACATCTCCCACACAGACCAAATGTCTTCACTTGAAACAAAAGCACCTTTCCATCGAGCTAGCCAAATGCAGATTAAGCTTGTTTTGTTCATCCTACATGAGAATATAGGAAGATATATAAATAGCTGCCATCGTTTGAACTCAGTGTTCATCTATTTTAAATATATATATATATATACTGACAGGTTTAGCACATACAATTTCATGCTAGTCTTTATTGGCTCAGAATTAATTCAAATAATCAGAAAACTGCGAAGGAAAGAACAATGCTCAAATAAAGAAATTGAGTAGATCAACTTGGAGATAGTTGCTAAAATATTCTTTGGCTTTTACTTAATTTATTTTATCCTGTTCTGACACCTTCAATTCATGACACAGGAGACATAGTTTGGCTTTGTCCTCCTGCAGTCGATTTGCCACTGTGACTAGACGGGCTCAATGTTTCTGCTGGAACGTAATTCATCTTCATTGTTTCCGTGCCGACAGGATGGAACCTGCTTACAAATTTTACAGCTAGCAATACTTTTTATTGTTGTTCTGAAAGGGCTCCTGAGGGCTTTCTATTTTATTTTTAGGAACATTCTGAATTTTTTCCCCTTTATGCTATACTTTTCACTATTATGAGTGATGACCCTGGAATTCTAGGGAGGGAAAAATAACCAACACCCACCAAACTCCTTGACTGTCATAAGTGTTAATGCAATCTTCCAGTTCTTTGATTGATTGCAGGTGCTACATTTTAACTATGTTATAGTTAATGAAGAATATCAACAGCCCTGGTGGAATACTGACATTCCTTCAAACTAAAAGACGTTCAGCGTGTCTCAAATGTCTTTCAAGGAAATAAAGAAGGACAAAATAAAGAACCATTTTTCTGTACTTGTGGATATTAAATTATTACCTTAAGCAAATGAAATCAAGTCAATTTTACAACATAACTACGAAATTATATCATTCTACTCAAAAGAGCCCCTCTTCCTTTCAATGCTTTATTTTACTCCTTTAAATTTCCTTAGACCTGATTATAATTGAGCATATGGAAAAGGGAGGCCCAAAAAGCAATATGAAGGTGAATGTGGGTTTCATTAACATAAGAACTTCTATTTATAAATCATCTTGTGAAAGGTCACTTATCTCACATGAAGGATAGCATAGACAACCCAACAAACACATCCTGTAACAGGAAGGACAATGGCAAAATCAATGGGAGAAGCCCAGGGTTACATGAACAGAGCAGAATATGTCAATGTCAAAAACATAGCTTCCAGAGAGCTGCATTGCACTTGTGTGTAACTGCAAATTCAGTCTAAAGCAGCAAACATGTTGCATATTCTGAAAAAGCAGTTTTTAATATGTGTTTATTGCTGTTTTTAAAATGAGTTTTTATAATAGTATAGTGCAAAAACGTACCTGTTTTAAAATAGCTTTTAAATTTGAAAAAGACCCTTTCCAACACAAAAGCTGTTAATAATTGGCTTCTTTTCCTCAATCATCAGGTGTTTAGTTGTTGTTGTTACTTCTCTGTAACAATAGCTACGTATTGGCAAGTAACCTAGGGCTAACCCATTTTAAGTAGTTTATTTCTAGAGAAAGGATCATAAAAATGCAGAAAATAATTGCATTCTCTCCAAGGTGCTATATTGAAACAAAAGTGATCATGTTTTCAACATTTACTATAACTGATATTTTCTTGTAATTTGTTTGTTTAAATTAAAATTATGAATAATTTACTGCTTATTGGATTAGAGAAATGATAACATTACATGAAAGTATTATTCTATGATCATAAACCTAAACTGAATCCTGGTAAGCAATTTAATTGCATTGCTTTCATTGTATGAAATTTTAATTTTAATTAGAATTAGAATTCTTGTTGTATTGCTCAGAGTACATTACTGATTAACATTTTTATGATAGATTCAGAAGCATCCTGGTTATTCCATTTACTACAGCAATAAAGTTTCAAAACTTGTGAGCTTTCTGTATCAATAAACTTATTAAAGAATATTGAGGAATATCATACAGAACATATGATACTGAATACATATGAAATACAAGCTGTAATATCCAAATAGAGTGTGTGTCCCATACTGAGGTTGTTTATAGATATCTAAGTCTAAGTTTTCTGTTTTCAGTTGTACCATATGGTTATGAAGATATACAAATAGGTCTTAATCAAAGCATATCCTCAGTGATGTAATGAACATCCATCATGTGATAATTGTTATTCTTCACAGGAGAGAGTTAAAGTAGCTATGCAAGAAGATTAAGCCTGTGAGGCTGAATCTATGTGCAATTTGTCACAAATGAATTTTAACACATAGATGTCTATACAGTAATGTGTAATTCTTCCTTTTTCTAGAAAAGGTGTAAGGGTGCTAGAAAAGATATTAGATCTTGGTGTTATCAATGGCTAAAAAAGAACAACCTAAATAATTGTTTGATACATTATTTCATTCATTTTACTGTAATTTGTTGCAGTGGACAATGAACTTCCTGTCTATACCTAGGATAGAGGAGAATTTTTTTTTCTTTTTGTCTGCCAAAATTTTTCTCTATTTTATCCTGTTGAAATTTTCTGATTCAGAAACTTTTCTTCACCCACTTCTTCAATTATTTCTTTAACTTTTTTATTTTCACTTGCCTAACAGAAACACTGTCCATGCTTCTGTTTATCTTTCACAACATTAGTCATTCACCATGACAATTGTGAACTACCATTTTAATGAAATGGTTAGTCCTTTCATTGCGTCTGAAATCCTGGTCATACTTTGGGTAGAATCCTGGTCACATCTTGCTTTTTTAAATTGTTATTCTTTTTTTTGTTCTGAGAGGTCAAAAAGATTGTAAGATCAAACATGTCTCCTAAACATGCTTTTGACTATTTTTTCTCCTGTACACTTAGAGGAAGGGGTGGGAAGGTACTCTTCAAGTGCATCACCATTCTGTATTCCAGTCCTACCAGCACTAGCCCAGAGATCTTCAGGAGATTACCCATAAGTGCCCATCTTCAAGGAGTATAAATTATAAATAATAATAATAATAATAATAATAATAATAATAATAATACTGTCACCAGAGAAGTGCCAGGGAAATTTTGTAGGATACATAGCTCTTGCCCACCAAAAAGCTTTCTGTCATATAGTAGATGCTTGGCATGTATTTGTTCAGTGGAGAAGTAGTGCACACTATAAAAGTAATAACCACAGTGTGGTTTTTAGGAAATTGTCTTTTTGGGAAATGGTCCACTTTTTGTTATGGTCCTATTGATTCTGAATCTGTTCTGTCCCTGCATTATCTTAAGAATGATATTCACATTGTAGATCTCTCTATGTGTCTCTGTATTTCTCTCTGTCCGACTTTCTGTCTCTCTATCTCTCTGTCTCTGTCTTTCTCTCTGTTGTACACATACATGTGTGTGTGTTTGTGTATGTGTATTTCTTAAAAGTAAAACAGACTGAAAGTAGTAAATTAGTAGGATAAATAAGTCAAAGCCATATAATAATATAATATAGAAAAAATAATGTGAGTCTAGGTAATGATATAGAACAATGATGAAGACAACAAGCTCCAGAAATCAAATGCAGGATTTGGAAAAGGAAGTATTCTCTAGGAACTGATGGCTTTGTCAAAGGCCTAAAAATTTGGGCTCTTAAAAGCACAGTTTTTACACTAACCTTTAAAATACAAGGATTCTATGCAGGTGCTTCAGGGATACTGTAAGACTTAATTGGTATTTGAGTTTTAAATGTTTCATATGGTTTTAAGGCTGTAACTTTAAATGTATTCAGACATCAAAATTTCAAGTAATCAATACACTGGAAAGCTCTAAAAACCCTTAACTTTTGTTCTGATTTTATAAAATATTAAATTTTTTAATGCATAGGAAACATTTATTCTATTAAGTCCACTTTATCTATAGTATATTCTGATTTATCCCCTTTTTTCATTTACTAAACAATTTTTACTATGTAAAATATTTGTAAATGCCTAACTTGAGTATGGTTGGGTTCACACACCAAAGGGCTTGTTTTTAGTTGGAGGCAACATGGATTTGGAGTCTATGTATCTATTGACATTTTTCTCACGGGAATAGTACAGGAGGTATATAGTCAATTTTCATTACTTTCGGTAGTTAGGTTCTATAAACTCACAAAGAACACCAACTTAGCAAATGCTAAATCATTACTCTTTCAGGAAATACAAGGTTAGGATCCTTTGAGCCTCTGCTCACAATATTTTTATCAAAGAATCAATATATAAGCTTGTTTTATGTGTTTGGTGGTTAAAGGCACCTTATTTAATATATATTGTTGATTCATTAGCATTGAACTCAGAGGCCAACAGCATTATAACTCAAGTTGGAACAAAGCTGCCCTAACACCGTTGTCTTTTGTTCTGTAACACACTCCACAGCAATCTTTCTAGGGAGAAAATTCCATAGTATTCCAGCCTAACCCACAGTAACCGTATAAAAATAACAGTCCCAACCAAAAAAACCACAGGTATGCAAATAAACAAATGGACAAATTAATGAATAAATAAGTAAATAAATAAAAGGACTTAAAAATCTGAGAAATTTGCTTTTTAGAATGTAAAAAAGCAGTTTCACAAATGCAGAAAATGGTTAACTTCAGATAAAAACAATATACATATTTTCTTTTGTGAATGATCATGTCCCTTAATGTGTACAAAGTAAGAGTAGTTGCTATTATGATTGTTATCATTATTATTATTTGAGTGAAAATTTTTACTACATAGATGAATTTTCAAATATAGAATTGTGTGTAAGGGCATCAACCACACTTGTTTTTCAGTTAACCATAGGGATTAGACACGAAGACAGTATCTGCTTAACTTAAAGTGTTACTCCAGTGAGTAGTTTAAAAAATAATCCTATCTGAACACATGCTGTTAGACTGATTGGTAAAATATGCTTCACCCTGTACCATAGTCTTGTTACTGTTATATATCTTGTGGAGAGAGCCCTAGGGAGCTGCAGGGCTTGTTGGAAAGAGGGATTCTCAGTCCTCACCACACTGAGCCATTTTGATAGCCCCCTTAGTTTTTGAGACATGATCTCTCAGTGAACCTCGAGCTTGTCAATGAAGCTAGTCTGGATGGCCGGCAAGCCTCTGTCTCCCTTGCTCATGCCACTGCAAGTAGATATTTTTATGTTGGTGATGGAATTTGACCTCAGGTCCTAACGCATGCCCAATAAGCCTTTTATGTGCCAAGCCATCTCCTCAGCTCAACGCTTTTATATTTTACTTTGCCTTTTAAAAACAATTGGGGCATTATCTCAGTTTCCTTAAGCAGGACAAAAAGTCTTTCAGAGTGCCAAAACAAATCTTCTAAAAATAAGAAAGAAACTGATATTTAAACTTATCTTTTACCGGAATTTTGAGGAGAGAGGTTAGTTAAAAGTAAAAGTAAAGACAATAAAATCCTCTGAGACCAGTGAAGTACATATTTATGAATGAAGTAAATGAGAATAAGTGAAAAGAGAAATGATATTTGGTGTTCTTAAAATATCACCCAAGTGTACTGAAACCATTTTTTGTTTGTTTCTAGATTAAGTGCTAACAAGAGAGTTTTCTGTCTTACCAGAGTGTTTAGCCACCCAGACATTGAATTGCGCCAGGTGGAACTTTTCCAAACATGCAATATTTACAATTCTCAATTTACTAGTTCCTGGACACAGTCAGATAAAAGCACAATGGCAAATGCTTCTATCTTCCACATAAAGAAAAGCACACACATATCAGAGACAAAATTTCAGACAGCCTCAAACTGATACCCGGTTCACACATAGAAAACATTGCACTGTGTGTGTGCAAAAATTAAAATATGCCTTTGCATTAAATAAGTATGAAAATTATAATTTAATTTAGATTATCAAATAAAAATTTAAAATTTTACCAGGTGTATAGGTATAGGTAACATGAAAGTATCAATTAAAACAAAAATGTGGAAAAGAATGAGTATTTATGTACCTAAACAATCAATTTTATGGACACAAATACCTTATTTTAGGAAATAACCTTAGATTATGTTAAAAATCAGACTTGAGTAAAAAGTAGTAAAGAAACACTGCATCAATAGCACCGTATGTTGTTTTATTTTCAACACTCATCCATACACTGTGGGAAGTTGTCAAAGTTGATGTATGTACTGTCTACCTCCCCGAAGCAAAGAACCTCTCTTAAACTCTGCTTTTTAAGTATGCTCTTGAAGTTCAGGCATTAATATTTTTATTTTCAACTGTTCCTGCCTCCAAGGTTTCATAACACTATCGATTACAGTGCCAGCAAATCATTATGTTTTTTAAGGACCTCTCTCTTTCTACCAGTATGTAAGTGCCATTGCTGAAAAAAAATATATTTTAAGGAAACCATTCTTAGATCACACACCAAAAAAAAAAATATATCAAAAGAAGGGAAGGTAAAAGGAAGGTATTTCATTGAATCTTGGATCAATAATATTTGACCTTATCCAGCATTTAATTGATTGGCTCTTCAAATCTGTAAAATGGAGGATTACACTCCTGGTTATAGAGGCGGTTTTACAGCCTGTGTGTACATTTGTATTGATCATAGCTGTATTAGGTCATAGTTATCATTTCACAGATAGGTCAGAATGGAAGAATTATTCACTTATTTTTCCTCAGAGCTGTGATCCATCTGTAAGTTGCCAGATGTTTGTGACAACGAATGTCTTATTTTAGAATTGTGAGCTCCCCTGAATACTTTCTGCAACTGTTTGTACCATATATTACAGAGGACCAGTAACTAAATTGCTTGTTTTCTCCACTAAATATTTATATCTCCTTAGAAATAATATGTGAAGCCTTAACTCTCCGTATGGTTATAATTGGAAAGACTCACTCTAAAGAAGGAATTAAAATTAAATCGTGTCCTAGGAGGGGCACCAGCCAAGAAGAGACAGCAGAAACTCACTTGCCCTCTATCTCTGCCTGTGAAGAGAAAGATGTTTCTGTGAGCATGCAAATAGATAGTAGTTGTTTATAAGGAATTTTAGCAGTGTCAGGATGAAACTTACCTGTAAT
Source organism: Peromyscus eremicus (assembly GCF_949786415.1). Classification (NCBI taxonomy): domain Eukaryota; kingdom Metazoa; phylum Chordata; class Mammalia; order Rodentia; family Cricetidae; genus Peromyscus; species Peromyscus eremicus. Next base: position 30,432,000 of record NC_081425.1, read on the forward strand.
CACTTTCATCTTAGAACTCTCAGCTTCCAGGAATATGAGATGTAAACATGTACTGTTTAAGCACCACATTAACTGTGCTAATGTTAGGACTATAAGATTCAGAAAATACAGTCATATAGAGTTTATAAAAAGTCAAAAGCTTTCCAAACAAACATCAAGATGGTTTACACAGTAACAAAGATGAGCTGTTTATCTAGTATTGAAGCGAAGGAATTTTCTGGAGAATGTTACATTGTATAGAACTAAGTATAATTTAAGAGGAAAGATATAAATGCAATATAATAAAGGAATGTGTGATGCAAATTCAACTTCTATTTTGATTTTGAGGATTAGTAACCTGTAGAGCACTCATATTGAGAAGGTGTAGCTTAGAGTGCTATGCGGTAGCCTTTTTGCCTTTATAATATTATCCGTATACATTAATATCTTCAAAATTCACTTTCTCAAGTGAAATATCTAGGAAATAATATTTAAAGATTTTGACGTAGGAATTAAATGAGGCCATCTGAACTATCTGAGCTCGGTGCTAGAACATAATTGTCACTCCCAAGAGTTTGAAAATCTGAAATTCTGTTATCATTGTCATTATTTCATAAAAATTCACCAGATTAAAGAAAACACTATATTTTTCTTTAAAGATAAATGAACTGTTCCTGCTTTTTCCTTCACTGATTACCTGCATTAAATGGATCATGAATCACTAAATGCAAAAGTAGCTTCATGGCTGGTGACTTTTGGCATTGTTTGCAGTGGGAGAATCCTTCCATGAAAGCTCTAACTAGGCACAGGCAAGTTCCTTTGCAGGATTAGCTTCTATGGCAAGCCTATTATCTTCTAAATCTCTTTAAATGAATTTACTCAAGATACTCAGAGCCTGCTGGGCATATATATCAACTTTGACTTAAGTTGTCAAAGACAATAACTCTGACACCTAAATGATGAGGTTGTAGACAGGATGTGGTGGACGCGTAGATGAGAGAGATTAGCATAGGGTCAGCTCTGATCAAATTCCTGACAGAGCATCAGTGCTGACAACATCGTTGCTAATTTCCATCACTATTAATATCAGAATGGCTGCCCTGTGGGGGTTACACAGTCCACCATCTTGGATATATACAGCTGCCTCATTATCTTTGTAACAATGCACAAGAGGCAAGGTTAACAATGCTGCGTGGCAAGAAGAAAAACATTCTGTTTTCCTTTGATAATTTGCTGACTCTGTCGAATAGTGTAAACATTCTTAAAGGAGCCACCATTGAAGTCCAGCGAGAGGAGAGCTATGCAGAGAAGAATGACATAATCTGAAAAGTGCCTGGAAATGTGGGTTAGAAAACAGGACTGGAATAGACTACTTCAGAGATTCTTCCTTTAATTTAGACAGGAAATGAAGTGCAGTGAACATGTGGGAAGAACCAGGACATCTAATATTTTTTTTAATTAGAAATTTCTTCTGAATACACTCTTCAGGAGATAAATTACAATGAAGTTAGTTAAATCAGGCGAAAAGATCCTCTTGTTGAACCCCTTGCAACCACATAAAATATTCAGCTTCCGGAAGCTCCTCTCCTCCAGCTTGTCCCTAGTCTCTCTCTTTCTTCCCCTTCCTTCTTTGATCTATATAATGGATGGCCCTTCCACCATTCCCTAAGTTGTAACACAGGTATTGGAGACTACCACCAGCAACACTATCCCCAATAGCTGCAGAAACCATTTGTATTCTCATCAGCTATTTTGATGATGCCAGCACATGGTACCAACAGCACAGGGGAAATTAAGAGGCCTGCCAGGACTGCAGGAACTCCTGCTGTGCAAAGAGCTCTCCAATTACCACATGATTTGCCAAAGCTATGGTATATTTTCTGAATCTCCTAAAGCATAGCACCATAGTCAGATGCTAAGTAGGAGGCAAACTCCTCTCCCTCCCATGCACTGTGCATAGCCATTTGTGCTTAGCATAGCAAATATGCCGCAGCAATAATGTGCCATCAACAAGATGATGAAATATGAAATCGAGGAGAACAAAGTAGAAAATGTAGGTTTGTATTAAAATCATTCTTGCCCTAAAGCAACCAAAGGCTTGTCTTTGTGAACTTGTTTATGTACTTGCTGAAGCTCTGAGGATGAAGACTTTCCCTTTGAAAGTTCTGCAGGGAAAGCTCCCCCAGTGGAGATGTCGCAGCTGTGAAGGAAAAAATCTTTCCTGATGGACATTATTGCAGATCTGAGGGAAGAGGTTCCCCTGATGGAAGTGTTACAGCTCTGGGGGAGAAAGGTACCTACACAACAAACCTCACACAAGGGATTTATTGGGAGAGACACAAGAGGAAGGTGGCTGCCTCTGCTAAGGCAAGAAGCAGCAGAGAACTGAGCAGAAGGCAGGCTTTATAGAGTTGGGGGGGTGGAGCTTTTCAAACTGGCATGGGATTGGTGGGATTATTGTGGCTTAATTTGAGAGCAAGCTCAGAGATAGGTGTGATTCTTTTTCTTTCTTTCTTTTTTTTTTTTTTTTGCCCTGCTTGGAGTCAAGTCAAGGCCAAAACATTCTTTCCTTGGCTTTTTTTCACTCTACACAGGGATTGGTGAGTTTTGAGGCTCAATGCTGACTTTTTGTTGGTTTTAAGACCTGGAAGTGGGCTAAGACTCATGCTTTACTTGCTGGCTGCTATAGGATAACTTAAATCCCAGCCTGACACTTCTGCTGAAGAGGAAGAAAGGGGGATGTGTGTCAGGAAATGTGAGAGCCACAGAAGGGGGAACAGAGCTGAGAGGAAAGGAATGCAGTTGTTCACAGGGTAGAGAACATGGCCTTGAGAACATATTCTCATCCGAGGGGGAGGTGTGGATTCACGGATGTAAAGGGTGACATGGAAATAGGGTCTATTATGCGTTTGTTTAATCAGTAGATTTAGTATCAAAAAGCAAGGGAATTCGTCAGTGTATAAGCACTATAAAGATAAAACACTAGATTAAGGCAAACATTATTTTTGCTGTTGAAGTTTATTTCTTGAGTTTTTGTGCTGACACAGGATAGCTATTGAACACTTCCACACTGGAGGGAGTCTACAGAAGGAGACAGAATTTATTGTAAAGTTCTGAGTTCTGCGGAGATTTGTTGCTGACAAAGAAACAACGGAAGTGTGGTGAGCAAGAAAAGTATCCGGATGGGAAAACTCGCAGTAAAAGCAAACAGGGTGCCAATTAGAAAGAGAAGAGTAGATATTGTCCTTTTCTGAAGGAACAAGAAAGAAGTTTCGGCAAGGGGATGGGGCAAGGCTTCAAGATTCTCTGTCAAGTATCAAGTGGCATTTGCCAACAAAACAGTGGTTAGACCTGGACTGAGGCCTAAGGTAAGCTACCATGTTGAAGTGTCACAAGAGTCAATAAGAGATGATTAAAGGAATTGTTAAACAATGGCCTGGGTCAAGTTGAGGTTGAACAGCACAGATTAGTAGAAGAACCTGTCAGCAATGCTTTCCAAGATGCTAGGAAAGAACTGGCAGCTCAGAAGAGAGAAAAAGGAAGAGGAGAGGGACAGTGTTTTACACAGTGGAGAATTAGCAGGGTGGGCATGGCTTAAAGCCTACTGTCGGCTCTGTGGCCTGGCAAGAAGCCACTGAAACGTCTGACCAGAGGGGAAAGATGGCCAGGAAGAAAATGGAGCCCGAGAAGGATTAGTACACAGGAAGTAGGAAGTGCTGAGATACTACGAGTTTAGCTTTTGTTGAAGAATATTCTCAGTGAGCACAGGCAGAGAGAAACAATGAATTTAATTTCCAGGTGATTTCAGAAGCAAGTTTTGGGGGAGTGGTTCAATTCTGAGTGATTGATTCCTTTCTCTCTTATTCTGACACTTGTTTTGATTTCTAATTTGTAGTCTGTTCAATAGCTGAAGGCCTGAACCGTTTCTCCATCTTAAGTACACTAAATGATAAGGGAATTGTGCTGCTATGGATATGTTTTTAACCTGAACAGAGCAACTCAATGAAATGATTAAAATTCAAGAAGTAAATGCAGCTCACTCTGGCATTCTGTTTGCACATTACATATGTTCAGAAACAAGAACACATTAACATGCACTTGGTATGCAATTGAAAGTGAGATTTAATATATTTTTCTTCAGAGACATTCTTAAATTTTCCTTGCTAGGTAAATTTTATGCCAGTGTATAAAAATTATATAGCAGGCTATAACTTATAATTGTAACACAAGGTGCATGTTTAGTTATAAAAATGTATACTTTTGTGGCAAAGTCCCTCGGGGTTTGAGAGAATTAAAACATGCTTGTAATTCTAAATTTGATCAAATGAAATGAGTTTATTGTGGTGAGATTAACATGTTTGTTTTCACTCTTGTTGCCTTTCTCACAAAGGCTTTTTGACTGCATTCCCTTTCTCTAAAATTAATAAAAAATACATTGCAGCTTTTGTGATTTGTGCCTTTCTACACCTAGGGGAACAACTGGAATCCATGGGGATTCATTTTAGAGAGGTGTGAAATGCCAGCTGGATTCCCTGTCACAGCCAGCTGGGGATAGGCCTGAGACTAGAATCAAAGACAAGGGATTCCAACCAGTGCTTTCTGAACACAGAAACTTTGTTGTCTACCTTATCAAGGGAGGGATTGTAGAATGACGCTTCTCTTTCCTGAATTTCCATGCGTATTTTCCTGAAAATCCTCACTTCGTCAGTAGATGGGCCACTGAGGTACTGATGATTTCATTAAACTACTATGATTTGTAGATTTATACACTAGTGTGAAACTCCATTATTGACTAATTAAGGGTGTCTGTGTGTATCTTATGGATGTGTTTGTGTATGATGTTGCTGTGGGATGTCATTCTGTATGCTGTGAATATGTGTTACTCTGATAGGTTGATAAATAAAACGTTGATTGGCCAGTAGCCAGGCAGGAAGAATAGGTGGGGCAAACAGACAAAGAGAATTCTGGGAAGAGGAAGGCTGAGTCAGGAGTCACCACCCAGACACAGAGGAAGCAAGATATCAAGGCAGAACTGAGAAAAGGTACCAAGCCATGTGGCTAAACATAGATAAGAATTATGGGTTAATTTAAGTGTAAGTGCTAGTCAGTAATAAGCCTGAGCTAATGGCTGAGCAGTTATAATTAATATAAGCCTCTGTGTGTTTACTTGAGGGACATGAGTGAGAGAGATTTGTTCTGACCACCAGCTAGCTAGGACACAGGAAAACTTCCAACTACATGATATATGTGTATATTGGTGCATTCACGGCATGGTAAAACTGGAGACCAGAAGGCAACCTCAGGTGTTAGTTCCAGTCCTCTATCTTGTCTGTTAACTGTTTAGTATGCCAGTCAAGCTATTCAGAGCTAGTGGCTCTCAGGGAGTCTCCTATCTCCAATTCTCTTGTCTTGATAGGAGCCCTAGGATTACAGACATGTGCTACTGTCTTTATGTGAATTGGGTGCATTTGCACTTTGGCTCTCAAGCTTATAAGTGAAAAGCTTTACTCATTGAACCATCTCCCAAACCCAGAATGTCTTCCTTCAAAGAAGACAACTATCTTCACTTTGCGTTCAGAATGAAAATAAAAACCTGAAAATGTGAATTACTTGTACATTCCAGTTTATTTCTGTAGCTGTGTTTCTAATGCCTCCCTGTGTACACACAAAACCTGCAGCAGAGATGTTTCTGCAGCCACAGAATTTCTCATCAAGAAGGAATGTTTGCCATGGTTGGGTGCTAATCATAGAAGATAACAGAAGACAAACGATGGCAAGGGGATTATAATTCTTGCTTTTTGGGGTCTTTTCCAGAAAACAAGAAATGCTTGCTGTTTTGTTCCTATTTCAAAGAAAGGAAATTGTGTCGTATTAATTAAATGCATTTGGCTTGGTTGTGTAAGTGTGACAAATAGAGATGTGCCAAACTGCCTGAAAATAATTTGGGTCATCAGCAAATCACTGTTCCTGCCAGTTTGCAGACAATTCCTAGTCTTTGTGGTCTGTCACATCTCTTTCCCATTAGCTGCTTACTATCTGATAAGTGGAAGAGCACACTCATTTATTTCTTGCAAAATCATGCCCTGTCTAATCAGTAGTTTGTTTTTTTTTTTCCCTTCCTCCATTTTATCTTGCAGAGTGCACACTCTACTGCATTTGAGGAATTTCCCCAAAACAGTGTTACAGTTAAAAAGAGGAAAGAACTTTTCCTTTTAAGTTTGCCTATTCTGCTTCATTCTGATGAAATGACAATTGTGTTTAGATTAGCTCAGACTTGGTCTACGCTTCAAGTCACATGAAGGGGTATTTATGACAGTGGACATTGCGATCTCTGTTGCTTTGACAGCAGGCAGCTTTCTTTCTCTCTGAATGCAGTCCAAGCCAGCCTTATGCTCTTTAGTTTACAGGAAATCCAGGGTAAACCTTTTATTTACAAACAAGGAATACTTGCCAAGACAGGATAAATAAAGTAACTGATTAATCAGCATGCCGTCTTCATCTTGAAGGGTCTCCTTGCCTGGTCCTTTTGAATGTTCAGGAGATTGGCCTTGTATGAGAGGGTTGTACTGTGGAAATATCTTTGATAGCTCCGTGATTGAGTCCATCATGCTTTGGATAGGGATGGGACTTGGTTTAAACAACCTTGCCTGATAGAACACAGTGTGTGCATGGCTGGAAAAAAAATTACCTCATTATAGCTCAGTGCTGTTGCCCTTTGGAGTAAAATGAGAGAAAAGCTTGCTCTGGTACTTCTGCTGATAAAATTCGCTTTCTGGAACACAACCAAACCCCAGCATATATCATCTGAGAGAAATAAAGCAGTCAAAAAATCGTATTCCTAAAGAGGCCTGGAACATCTTGGCAACTGCTAAAGCAACACAAATAAGGAACAGTGCCCTACTAGCTCGACCCTTAAATTATGCAGCTGTTCATTACCCGAATTATACATCGCCGGCTGCCCTTTGGAAAAAGGCATGGAGCACAGAGCTGGAACAATCCCTGAATTATAGTACAATAAGAAAGACCTCCTAAAGTGTCACACACTTGTAGTGGAAGATAAGAAAGGCCAGCTTAAGTTCTTGGCATTTTAAAGAAGGCAATCAAGAAAGGCTTTGAATCCCTTAGTTTTCGTCCTCTGCAATTCATTTACATTTTTTTGTGTTAGTTAGACAAAGCATCCCATTCATGTGTCAGCAGGCCTGTGTCTATCTTCTTCTCAGGAGATGTGCATGTGTGTTTGGGTTTAAGCTGCACTGCTTTTACAGATGGGACCCTTATGAAATTCTAATGACAGTAGCAGCAGGCTTATGACTTTAACCAAGCTAAATATTTAGTATGTCAAAAAAATAAAGACATCATACAAACTTTGCCATCGTAGAGTTAAAGGGCAGCGTTCTAAAATGAATTTTTGCCTCTTTTAATGTATTTTTCACTTTGAAAATGGTATTCCAAATTCATAGATTAGCTCATGACACGAATTGCATGTTTGTTTCATTATATTGTGAAAGCATGGACTTTCTTTGAGTATACTATGGTATCATTGATTAAATTGGCACTCACTTGGTTGTATTAATATTTAGATACACTTTTGAGCTGTTACTAGATTCAGTAAAATTTTTCTATGCAGTAAAATTCTTTGCACAAAAATTACTGTGGTTACCAATATATTGTATTATTTACTTTTTAGTAGACAATGTTAGACATTCTCCGGCTTAAAACAAAGATATTTGAGAGATGAGCAGTCTTGAACTAAATAAAAATGATTTCCACGCTCATTTTTAATCTTCTAACCTGTTACTTCTGGCTCGTGTGCCATTCTCTCTCACACTCTTCCCTTTCCAGTGGAGGATAGTAGTCTGGAAACCGGCCATCCCTGTAGCACACGAAGTTGGTAGGCAAAAGTGGGGGTGGAGGATTAAAGGGAAGATAGATTTGAACAAAGTGTGTTGTGTACATGGATGACATTTTCAAATAACAAACAAATTCAGAATCAGAAGTGCACTTTCTTTTAATGTTGAAGCATGTGCTTAAATGACATTGAGCTATCTTTGAAGTAGTGTTATTCAAATAGCCAAGGCTTAAAATCCTCAGAGTACACTTTCAAGATTCCAAAGGATCTGGAGGATTCTGAGTTTGGATGTCTTTAATTTCTAAGTAATACCCTGCAGAGGCTGGCCAGTAAACAAAGGTCATCTCCTACCTAAAAGCATCAGAACATATACAGAACAAAGAGAAACAGGGTTTTCTCTGCTCAAAGTTATATTTTTTTTTTTAGATTATGATTTCATTACATTTCTCCCTTCCTTTTTTCTTTTCACAACCTCCAATATACCTCTTTGTGTTAGTTAAGGATTCTATTTCTGTGAAGATACACCGTGATCATGGCAATGCTTATAAAGGAAAACACTTGACTGGGCCTGGCTTACAATTTCAAAGGTTTAGTCCTTACATCATGGCAGAACACAGGTGTGCAGACAGACCTGGTGCTGCAGAAGGAGCTGAGAGTTCTACAGCTTGATTCACAGGCAGCAGAAGCAACTTGTGTCACACTGGGCGTAGCTTGAACATAGGAGACCTGTGTCCTCATAGTGACACAATTCCTCCATCAAGGCCACATATACTGAGACAAGGCCACACCTCCTATTAATGCCACTCCCCATGGGGATCATTTTCTTTCAAACCACCACACCCGCCCTGCTTTTCTTCAAATTCATGGATGCTTTTATAATTAGTTATTATTGCAAGGAAATATGTATATTAAATTATAAAAGACTGGCTCTGCTTGTCTCTCAGACCTTATCTTCTTTATTGGCTCCAACATTTTCTAAGGGGTAACCCTTCTCTTCTATCAGCATTTTGCTCTAGAATCTATAGAAAGCTAGCTATGGTAAGATCAAAGTGATCCACTCAGACCTGACATTTGAGTGTTTCCCACAGATAGAAGCCACAACACAGTGTGGATTCTTAAGAATCTCTGCGTTTAGATTAAGCTTCATTCCAGTCAGTTATGCATTTAACAGCTTTTAATAAAATATATTTCCTTTTTAAAAACAATGTCCTGCCAGGCGGTGGTGGTGTATGCGTTTAATTCCAGCCCTTGGGAGGCAGAGCCAGGCGGTTATCTGTGAGTTCAAGGCCAGCCTGGACTACCAAGTGAGTTCCAGGAAAGGCGCAAAGCTACACAGAGAAACCCTGTCTCGAAAAACCAAAATAAATACATAAATTAATTAATTAATTAATTAATTAATTAAATTAAATAAAAACAATGTCCTGCTTCTCTTTGAATGAAGTCACTATTAATTAAAGCGCAGTATTTCCCAGTGCAGGACAAAAGAGGAAAAATTCTTTCTTTTTTTTTTTTTTTTTTCCATTTTGCAGCTTTATTGAAACTTCAATCTAACTGAGGTAGGCACTTGTCCTGTTACAGCTTGCAGCCAATACAGCAGCTAGCAAAGTGTATGTAAACATACACTTCCAGTGTGCATATTTATGTCTCCCCTGAGCACACTGGAGTTGCAAGCTCTCCTGCATTGTGCCTCTGTTCTGCCCTGACTATGGCCTCATTCTGGAGATTTATGGCCATCGTTGTACAATAATCCTGTGCCTCTTTGTACAGCAGCAGTTCAGGAAAGCCAGCTCAGTGCAAGTATACATGTTGTATTCCACAGCTGCAGATACATAAGATGTTTGTTTTTCTCTGTGTTGCTTATGCAGTGACAATAAAAAAAAAAAAAAAATCAGGGGTCTTTAGTTAGGCTGGTAGATCTTTCCTTTCCTTTCTTTTGCTTTCTCTCTTTCTTCTTTCTTTCTTTCTTTCTTTCTTTCTTTCTTTCTTTCTTTCTTTCTTTCTTTCTTTCTTTCTTCCTTTCTCTTTTCCTCCCTCCTCCATCCCTCTCTTCCTCCTTCCCCTCTCTTCCTTCCCTTCTTCTTCCTCCTCCTCATTCTTTTTTCTTTTAATAAGAGCCGCTGGATTCCTTGGAGCTGGATTTACAAGAAGCCACCTGGCATGGATGATAGGAATTGAACTCAGGTCCTCTGAAATAGTAATATGAGCACTTAAGTGCTGAGGAATCTCTCCAGTCCCACAGTTGTTTTTATTTATTTATTTATTTATTTATTCATTCACTCACTCATTCACTCATTTATTTATTTAGAGACAGGATTTTTCTGTAGTGCTAGCTGGCTTGGATCTCACTGTGTGGTCCATGCTGGCCTCAGTCTCAGAGATGCACCTGCCTCTGCTTCCTGAGTGCTGAGAATACAGGTGTGCACCACCACCACCTGGCTAGGTTGGTAGTTCTTAAACTCTAGTGTGAATGGAGTCACTTACTAGTTTGTTAAACGCAACATCAAGTTTAGGGGATCCGAGGTAAGACCTAGGCTCAGAGTTTTTAAAAATCTGCCAGGAGAAGTAAGCCATTGCTCCAGATTCTGTACCACATAGTGCTTTACAATAGAAAAACACAATCTGAAGTTTAGTTACCTTCTTGTGAAATACTCTATCTCATCTACAATGGCCTCTTAGGTTGCCTGAGTATGCACTCTAATTTTTGATTTTTCAAAATACTTGAATATTTTAATAGGAATGTAGAATTGACATCTGCTTTTATGCAAGGAAAACTATAGTCAGAACAAATCTGTGTTAAATAAATTCTCTTGGAATGAAAAGAAACACCACTCCAAAAATTTAGATTAAGCTTCATTCCAGTCAGTTATGAATTTAACAGCTTTTAATAAAACTTATTTCCTTTTTAAAGACAATGTCCTGCTTTTCTTTGAATGAATGAAGTCATTATTAATTAAACTGCAGTCTTCCCCAGTATATGGACTTTATAATTACTACAAGCAAAAAATTTAGTAATCAAACAATATCCAGCAATTTAGGTTTTGTGAAAATCATCATTATCTGCTTGCCAATGATTACTCATAGTAACTAGTTACTTGTTCAGATGGTCTTGAAAAGGTTAACTGAATGATTTGTATAATGAGGGATATAGAGGTGCCCATGACTAGAATTTTAATGTAAGAATTTAATGTAAGAATCATGAAAGTGTTTCCATGAACTGCTCATCTATAAAGATACCTGTGCGAGTTCTTTGTTTGTTACAGACTCATCATGTGAATTATAAAATATACTGAAAACTATGATGTCTATAACATACATAGATAGCATAATTTTATGGTACCAGTGATGCATGGGGGCCAGCTTGGTGAAAATGCTCTTAAATGGTAGTGTATGGCTGTACATTAGGAAGAACACTTTTATTAAATGAAATAGACTCATTTCGAGAATTCCCACCAACAGTGAAATAGCATATATTTGGCAGATTTTGAAATATATCTTTAAGAACATTCTTAGCTGTTATAATTGATTTATCATACTGCAAGCAATAGGTAAACGTAAAAAGAACTAAGTTTAATTTGTTATTAAAAATCTAGATTAGGTCTGTCAGTGTCTCACATCTTTTAGACTTATTCTAATCTCATTTGTTTGGGGCCATAAAAGCAAGTTGCAAAACAGAAAAAAAAAGTATCATGAAAACAATCTCTTCAAGAAAACAAACAAACAAACAAACAAACAAACAAACAAAAAACCCACCGTATCTCTCCTGTTCCCCAATTATATTTCTAAGAACTAAGAAAATTTGCTAGGATCAAACTAGTTGACGAAAAGAAAAAATAATTGATCCTCTGGATTTGCAAAATGTGAATTGCTCTTCACAACATGGATTTAATTTAATGTCTGCACAAATTAATATCAAGTATTTGAAAATAGTATGATGTCATCACACAATTTATCTCCTAAGTCTCTATTTGAAGAAGACAGTGGAGAAGCTTTGCCTTAAGAAGGCATATCTTTCCTTTCCTCTTGCCTCCAATTCCCTGAATAGGGTGGTGAAGGAGGACCCTGGTGACAATGCATGGTTAAGCTTAGGGAACAATAGGTTTTAATAGGCATTGAGAGAACCCACTTCAAAGAGAATTAAAATTATATACCCAAAGGCTGACAAAAAATGAATAAAGAAAGGCACTTTTATATGATAGAAGGGATAAAGGAAACCAAAGAAATTATCTTGAGAAAGCCCATGTTGCTGTAAAATTCTTCTTGAAACATCTCCAAATGTGGATAGAGCCCTCTATTTGCCATGCCGCTATTTGACTCAACTATAATTGTACGTTCAATAAGATTAAAATTACAGCAAAATGAATGGTTCTATTTTGTTTGTTTCTTAATGTAGAATAAAGCAATGCATACAACTTAGCAAAAATACTATAACTGCAATATGGTGGATTTGCTTACCAAATATATTCTGAGTGTCTCATTACATTTTAGATAAATTATACTAATGAACCGCAGCAGAATGTCTGTGATGTGAAAAGCAAGTGAAATACAACTTTTATAAAAAGAAAAAAAAAGTCTAATGAGTTACATAGCCCACAATCCAGAGAACTGTGATTATCTAGGAGACAAGAGTTCAGTAAAGGAATGCAGATATAGAAAGTTCACTTTAGCATTGCTCTTGTGCCCTTCTTCTTATTATTACTGTGAGAAATTGTAATGAATATTTCCCTGAGTCTGTTTCAACTCACTTACATGATCTTAAAATTGTTAAGTCTGTCTTTGTTAGGAATGGAGCTTGTGTTTTTCTCATTTCTGCTTCTACTTTTCTGCTTCTCTTTTATACTTCTACACTACGGTGTATGTGAAAAACTCAAGTCTCCTGAAAGTAAACAATACTCATGTTTGTGGTAAAAGTTCTCATTAATAATCGTACATCATCAGCTGCCAAGAATCTGACAGTGTTTCAAGTTACGGTTATTTGGAGTTGCTTTTCTGCCAATATGAAAATTGGTTTTGTGATATGTTTTATTGCTGCATCTTACAGTCTTCCCTACCCCCTCCACCAAGGAATACTTCTGTTCTGCAGAAACAATGGAAGCCTGAAAAGATAGAATGTTTTCATGTCAGAAAAATTAAAGTCATAAAGGAGATAGATTTCCAGAATTAAATTAGAATTGAACAAGTCAGTTATGTGTGCATCCATCAGTACAGTGGTCAGGATCTCATTTCCACAGAAGCAACTTAGCTCGAGGGCAGATAGAATTTCTAACACAGAGAAACCCCTACACATACCTTTCACAATGAATTATTCTGAGAAGACAAAGCATTCGATGCCATTTATAATAGCTTGAAAAAAGTACTGTTCTCCTTGAGAGTTCTGTTGAGTTTCCAAATTAACCTAAATAGGTGGAAAATAAAATATTAAAATATATCAGAATACATTGAGATTCTTTTCCCACATATGATATTCTGTGTTGTGGCATTGAATCTTCTCTACAATAAAATTAGTTAAAATACTTGTGGTGACATTTTATTCGTGCTGAAATGTGGTGATATTTTATTTGTGCTTTGATAAATAAAGCTTGCCTGGAGATCAGGGGGAAAAGGCCAGCCATTTTCAGTAAACAAAGTCAGGCAGCACATGCCCTTAGTCCAATCACTTAGCTGACAGGGTCTCTGTGTGTTCAAGGCCATACTAGGGAACAGAGCCAAGCGTGGTGACACACGCCTTTAATTTCAGCACCAACCACAGAGACCTGGAGGTCTGTACAGACAAACTGACAAGGAAGTGAGGTAGATGGGCTAAGAGCAAATGAGAGGGCAGAAAAGCAAGACAATAAAGGCATGGGTAGACAGGAACTAGCTTGCATTTGGAAACTGCAGAGTTGGTGAGGTAAGGTTGGCTGGTGGCTTTTCCTATTTCCCTGATCCCTAAGGCTTTCGCCCCAATATTTGGCTCTGTGTTTTTTATTTAATAAGAGCATTTAGAAATTCATCTACAAATACTCATCTTAACTATTCATTTTTCAAAACTGTTTAAATTAGTGATATTATGACAAGTAATGTCTTTCTTTATATAGCATGTTAGTGTGCAGATGCATATTACACAAGAAGTGTAATAACTTGTCCTTTGCTTAAGGGAAATAAGAAAGAAAGATAAGCCAGCAGAGGGAAAAGAAAGAATGGAAACATCAAGTGTTGGCTGTCTAATTAGTGCCCTAGATCATAGAAGGTTCACATGGAAAACATATTGTTTGTCAGTGTTAGGCCCCTTTGAACCTAGTGTAAGATAAAATCCATCACTAATTTCAGCCATTCCTACACTTCCATTATTTATGCTTTTTAACTCTTTTGTCATGTTCTTATAAGAACATTGACCTTTGAAAGGCAGAATTTCTCTCAATAGATAATGCCAAAGATGTAGTTAATTAAATTTACTTTTGGAATCATTTTTCTCAAATCGAGACCACAGTGTCTTTTATTTGTTTTGTTTTATATATGCATACAATATAATATATAATATAATATAAGGCTTGTTGATGACTTTAATCTCAAAAATGCCTTGTAAAACTCTCACCACTGGCTTGAGAGTTCTCTAATAACAAGGACTCAGAATTGAAAACCGTTACTAGAAATTATTCTCAAGCTAAAATTTATTTTTGTTTCTGTGTGTTGAGAGGGTATTTTTAATATTCAAATCTGGATGAGTTTCACTCAATGGGAATAGTTCAACATACGGAATCAGAGGATTACAATCAAATATTTTACGCCTTTAAAAGATCTAAGGCAATAAGGAAGGTTGAAGTCATGCTGTACACCTGAAGTAGTTCATAAAGATCTCAGTTACCCATGGACACCCATGATAAGACCTGAGATCTAGGGGTCAACCAATACTGAAGGGCCAATGAAGTAATTTATTTTTCCCTTAAAAAGAACAACAACAAAAAAAAATTATTCTTTTTGTATTTGCACTGTCTTGAGGACCAAATTAAGTTTCAGAAAACAATTTTAGAGTCAAATTTAGGAAAAATAAATTTCTAAAAATATATAAATTGAACACAAAGTCATAATTATGTTTGAGCCTTACACTGGCTTGACCGTCAAATTGATGCTACCAAGAATCACCAGGGAAGAGTAATTATCTAGTTTTGTCCTGTGGGAATGCCTATGTGAGATTTTTTTTTACTGTTAATTGGTATAGGAAGACAGAGCCTATTGTAGGCTGCACAATTTTCTAATCAGGAATCTGAAACAGTATGAGAGGAGGAGGTCAGCTAAGAGAAAACAACCAGGCAAACAAGGATGGCTGCATTTGTTTCTTTATGCTTCTAAGTTGAGTGGGATGTGACCAGCTTCATGGACCTGCCTTGAATGTCCCTCACTGACAGACTATAACTTGGAATTTTAAGCTAAATAAGCCCTTTATCCTCTGGGGTGTCATCAGAGCACAGTGACAGAAAAACAAATAAACTAGGAAAAATTTAAGATATGTAAATATTTAATATTTTAAATCATAATACTTTTAGTGGTTATAATAAAGTGATTTTCTATTCATTTTACATATTCCAAATATTGCTTTACTGCTCTTACATTTTAATATGGTTTAATCACCATAATCATTATTTTGTATTTTACATAGTCACACTATTTCTAAGTTCTTCTTTCAGGAATGGAAAATTCCCTAAATAGAGTAGGGTGGGCTATGGCCAACCAAAAAAAAAAGATTATTTATTTATTAATTTCAATTGTTTAAAATTATATATATATATATATTGGTTTTTCGAGACAGGGTTTCTCTGTGTAGCTTTGCGCCTTTCCTGGATCTCACTCTGTAGATCAGGCTGGCCTCAAACTCACAGAGATCCACCTGCCTCTGCCTCCCAAGTGCTGGGATTTAAGGCGTGCACCACCACCACCCAGCTCTAATTTATATTTTTTTAAACTGAAACTGTGTGTTTATCTGTGAAGAGATCTGTGGACTTATGATGAAAATAATCCTTATATGACACAAGAGACACTAATCTGGTCTTGGTTTGACAAAACAATTAAAATGTAGAGTTTTTAACTGAGTTCCTGTGGTAATTTAAATGTAATTAGCCCCCATAAGCTCATAAAGAGTGACACTATTAGTAGGTACGGCTTTGTTGGAGTAGGTATGACCTTGTTGGAGGAAGTATTTCACTATGGAAGTGGGCTTTGAGGTCTCATATATGCTCCAGCCACACCCAGTGACTCAGTTCATTCTTGAGGCCTATGAGATAAAGATATGGGGCACTTGGCTACTTCTCCAGCACCATATCTGCCTGCATGCCACCATTTCACACCATGATAATAATGAGCTAAACCTCTGAAAATGTTAGCTATCCAATTAAATGTATTTCCTTTATAAGAGTTGCCATGACTATGGTGTCTCTTCACAGTTATAAAAACAGGAACTAAGACAGTTCCCCATTGGGATAAGAAAGGAAAAATGAAGAAAAACTATCACGTGTCACTAGTACAGCTTTTATCCTTCAAAATTTAGAGAACATAAAAAGCTTTAAGTTGAATTTTAGCCTAATTGTCTTCAAATAACCCAGCTTAGTTGTTTTTCTATCTGCAAAGTTAGGACACCACTTAACTATCTTTTGGGGATTGTGCACCCTAAAAGGTTATTTGCCATTTAAAGTGACATATTAAAAATATGTATATGTGTTTTTTAACACTTAATATTTAACACTTATTGTGTTTTAAGAGCGTTACATTTACAAAGTGTTATATCCTTTCTCACATTCAGTCTGAACTGCTGTAAAGTAATTGAAACAAGGTAAATGTAGAGGTTGGACTAGAATGGCCCTGTGGCTCATGTGCTTGAATTTTGGGTTTCCAGTTGGGGAAGGTGGGAAGGATTAAGTGGTGGGGCCTTGCTGGAAGAGCTACGCCACTGAGGATATGATCTGAGGATTCTAAAGTATTGCCAGTGTCACTCTTCCTCATAATTTTGAATGAATATAAGCTCTCCGCTGTTCCTGCTGTATTGCCTTTGTTCTGCCTTTATGGACTCTCACCCACTGAAACTGTGAGCCAAAATTAAACACTTACCCTTAAAGCTGCCTTGTTCATGCATCTTGTTAAAGAAATAGAGTAGTATCTATCACATCATACCCTGTCTACAGTGAGGTTTTGCTCTTAGCACCACCAAATCTGACCGCACTTCCAGTAGTCCAAACATGTATCCTCATTCAGCACTGTGCCACGGCATTCATATGTTCTACAACTTGAAGCTTTTGTATAGGATCCTGGAAGACACCACAAATTATTGTATGCATGCATTTTTAAATGGTGCTTTAATTTTACAAGTTAATAGGATTTCAAAGTATACTCTAATTCCTGAGAGAAGAAAGTAAATAGATACCTATAGCAGCCTTAGCTGGTGCCTCTGACATCTTGGTTTGTTAGGAAGAGTTCATTTTATGATGTATTCATTACCACACATGACTGCTTATCTGTAGAAGAGGCTGCAATCCAGAGGGTGTTGTTAGGGAGTCTATTCTTGTAGAATTTTCCAGCATGTGCTCTGCTGAAATTTATATCTGTACGCATTACTCTTTGGCTGCAAAAATTGCAGTATTTCTCTTCTTCCTAAATGATGCTTTCAAATGCAAGAGGTTTTTTTTTGTAATTTATACTATTTTCACTGCTTTATGAAGGATAAAGTTATTTATTGTTAAGAGTTATTTTTAAAAGCTAGTAGAAAGAAAGGTTATAGGGTTAAACCACATTTCATAGTCAGACAGTATTTCTTCTACCTACAACTGTGGCTAAAGAGTAATTGTAAAGTAAAAAAGGTTTGTCATCAGATATCCCTGGGTTTGAATCATAACCTAGCTACTTACATGCTTGGATATTTTGTGAAAATTAGTTTATTTGATTTTCTACTTCTTTCTTGCTAAAATAAGAGTACAATATCCAGCTCAAATTTTATTAGGAATTAAATTTAAAAAATGCCCATCATTTACTTGGATAGTATTTAACCTGAAATACTCAAATGTGGTCACATTTTTATACATTGTTTTATATTCTTATTTATTATTATTGTGATTCATGTTTTTGAAACCAAACTGACATCCTAGATAATGTACAAATATTCTGTTGATCAGTTTTATACAAAAGGTCAGAGCTAGGATGACAAAAAGTGGCAAACATTAGCAGCTTTACAAGGGTGTTTAAGCCAAGGAAGTCAACTTTCACATTGGTACCAGAAATCTGAATGCATGTCTTTATGATTATACAATAGGCACTTTACAGAATGAGTCATTCCCCAAACCCTAACACTCTATACATGAAAATAAATTAAAATGAGTTTGCTCATGGTATAACAATGCTTTCTTTATCACACTTTGCAGAGCTAATGTGTGCTAGCAACCACAAGAAAATGGTAACCCTTTCCATAGTCAGTCTTGCTGTCTGTGCTGTTGTTTTATTCAGGAACTTGTCTCCTGTGCCAGTGTATCAAAGACTTTTCCCCACTTTCTCCTCTATCAGGTTCAGTGTAACTGGGTTTATATGAGGTTTTTTTATCTACTTAGACTTGAGTTTTGTGCAGGGTGATAGATAATGATCTATTTACATTCTTCTGCATGCTGCAGTCCAGTTATGTTAGCACCATTTGTTGAAGACGCTTTCTTTTCTTCTTTGTATAGTTTTGGCTTCATTGTTGAAAATCAAGAGTCCATATGAGTGTGGCTCTATGTCTGGGTCTTTGATTGGATTCTACCTGTCTAATTTTATGCTAATACAATATGGTTTTTATTATGATAGCTCTGTAGTAGAACATGAGATCAGGGATGGTGATACCTCTGGCAGTTCTTTTATTGTACAGAATTGTTTTAGCTATTCTGCATTTTTTGTTTTTCCATATGAAGTTGAGTATTGTTCTTTCAAGGTCTGTTTAGAATTTTGTTGGAATTTTGATGAGGATTATGTTGAATCTGTAGATTGCATTTGGTAAGATTTCCATTTTTACTGTGTTAATCCTATCGATCCATGAGCAAGGTAGACCTTTCCATTTTCTGATATCTTCTCCAATTTCTTTCTTCAAAGAATTGAAGTTTTTGCCATTCAGGTCCTTCACTTGTTTGGTTAGGGTTTCCCCAAGATATTTTATATTATTTGTGACTATTGTGAAGGGTATTGTTTCCTTGATTTCTTTCTCAGCCCTTTATCATTTGTATATAAGAGGGCTAATGACTATTTGAGTTAATCTTGTATCCAGCCACTTCTTCAATTTTTTTTTTTTTGAGACAGGTTTCTTCTGTGTAGTTTTGGTGCCTGTCCTGGATCTTGCTCTGTAGACCAGGCTGGCCTCAAACTCATAGAGATCCACCTGGCTCTGCCTCCCAAGTGCTGGGATTAAAGGCGTGTGCTACCACCGCCTGGCAATTTTTATTATTCTTAAGTCTAGTCTTTTCATAGCTTCCCAGATTTCCTTGATGTTTTTTGTTAGGAATTTTTTAGATTTAATGTTTTCTTTGACCAATGAATCTATTTCCTCTGTTGTATCTTCAGTGCCTGAGATTCTTTCTTCCATCTCTTGTATTCTATTGGAGATGACTGCACATCTGTAGTTCTTGTTCACTTACCAGGATTTTTGTTTCCAGAATTCCTTCACTTATGTGTGTGTGCGTGTGTGCGTGTGTGCGTGTGTGTGTGTGTGTGTGTGTGTGTGTGTGTGTGCGTGTGCGTGTGTGTGTGTTTATTGCTTCCAATTCCATTTTCAGGTCTTGAACAGTATTTTTATTTGTTTCCATCAGCTCTTTGTTTTTTCTTAGTTTTCTTGGAATTTTTTAAGAGATTTGTTGATTTCCTCCAACTTTTTGGTTGTGTTTTCCTTCATTTCTTTAAGGAACTTTTAAATTTCCTCTTTAAGTATGTCTATCATCTTCATAAATTTATTTTTAAGGTTGTTTTCTTGTGTTTCATCTGTGTTGGATGTTCACGTTTTGCTGTTGTGGGGTAGATGTGTTCTGGTGGAGTCATATTGCCCCGTCTGTTATTGATTGTATACTTACACTGGCATTTAGGCATCTGGATTTGGGATGATCATGGGTCTAGCTAGATGTTGATTCCTGTGTTTGTCAATGTTAGATGGATGTTTTGTTGTTTTTTCTTTCTGTTTTCTTTCTGGTCTTCTGGCATAAGTGGCCAAAGGTTCTGGTGACTGATGAATCTTTAGGTCCATTAAAGTGTCTCTGCTGGAGTTTTGAGGGCCTTATGGCCCCTTTCCTGTCTGGCTTCTCATAAAGTTGAAGTCTTCTTGGGTCTCTAGATCTGTCCTGGAGTCTAGTAAAGCCTGAGTCTTCTTCTGGGGTACCTAGGACCAGCCTGGCCTCCCTTAGTGCTGCTAGGGCCATTATTTTGAATGATGTTGACTGTATGTCGGCCTATGACATCTGTTCTTCCAGCTGGTGTGGACTGTGTCTGGGCCTATGTATCTGCTGGAGTACCATTCTGGCTTGTGTGCTCTGTGCCTCTTTGGCAGAAGTCCACTGGTATTGGGGGTGGGGACCCAGTGGCAGTAGGACTAGGGATGAGCTGGGATGGCATTAGGCTGGGAAAGGGTCACAGTGGACAGAAGAGGGGAGGGTACAGTTCTTCTATTAAGTGGGTCACTCGCCATTTCTGGCCGGTGTGGCCTGGGCCTGCTTATCAGAAGTCTTTTGGGGTAGTGAGGAGGGCCCAGCCATGGGGCTGGGGGTTAGCTGGGAAAGTGTGGGCTTAGGGACCAGTCTAAGGGAGTAAATCCAGCTGGAGGTGTAGTTCTGCCGGTAGGTAGTCACTTTTTCTGGCTGGTGTGTTCTGTGTCTGAGTGGTGGAAAGTCCTCTGGCAATCAGAACTAGTTGATTCTAAGGGGGAACCACTGTTGACTTCAAGAAAGAGGAGAAAGAACATTGTGAAGGGACAAGCTTCTTCTGGCTTTGCTAACAAAAACATAGGAGCCCTGCTTGTCAGAACTTGATAGGATTACTAGTTCATCACTTCTAGCTCAGTGCTTGCTGCTCTTGTAGTAACAGTAACTGTAGCTCTATCAGGTCTCCTATGGTTAATGTCTCCTACGGTTAATGTCTCCTATGGTTTAGGAATGCATTAAAAATAATATCTGCACCATAAAATCAGAAAACTATGCTGAAGCAATCACATGGTTCTTTTTCCTGAAAATCTATATGTATTCATTTTTCCAACCAAACATAGCTGTTCCCTATTCTCATCTCTTCTTAATTTTACCTTGTATTTTGTATTCTATGCAGAAGCACATGTAAGTCAGACAGCCTTCCTTATTATGGAATCCTATATGTTCTCAATTCCATCATAATTAAGAGTCTTTGCAGTTGTAAATGCCACCTTTAGGTTAAATATAAACCAAGCATCTGCCACCATCAATGTAAGAGAGCAAAATAATGCCATGAATGCTGGGAGTAAAGCTTGAGCTGCATTGAAATGAGCTTGTCATCTCAGTGAACAGTGACAAACACATCCTGGCTTAGTATGTAAATGAGAAAGCTAATAAGTACACACATCATATATATATGATACACACACAGAGATACAGACAGACAGACAGACAAACATATGTGAGTAAGTTTGTATTAGGGTTGTGCTAAAGAACATGTGATTTTTGTGTTTTATGTCCCTTAGCCCCCTTACCTCTGGTTCAAGGTCCCCTTCTCTTTGAAGTGATTCCCCCCTCACACACCAAATCTCCCTGCTTTATGAAATACCAGTAAACCCTGCCACAGACACTGTCACACTGGCAAGTGACTTATATGCCTCACTTTTGAGAATTGAGTCTCTTGAAGTAGTTTCACAAGAACTTAGCTCTGTGGTTTGTGCAATACATGTTTATTGAAAGAGAGAATTAATATAAATCACTAAACAAGTATGGTCTGTACTAGCAGATTCAAGAACTATGACAGCACTCCACTGATAAAATTAATAGAAAAGCCTTGAAAAATTCTCTCAACAAAATCAAGACCATCCTGCACAAGCCACTTAGGGGGACTATTATCTAAAGGTCTCCTTTTCCCACGGTGTTCTCTCCCTTTTATACACTTTGCTTCTTTTTATTTCTGGCCCCTGCCTCCCTTGAATGAGTGCAGCAGCAGCACTTCGCAATGGTAAGTTACTTAGCACTTCTAAATGCATCTGAAAGTTGGAAGGTACTTCTTTCCTGGGTGATCCAAGGAGCATGGAGAGCTTTTGAATCTTCTTAGTAGAACCACGGAGTGCAGTCTTCTCTTTGCTTTTGAGAAAACACCTGCTGGCAACTTTGATTCTCTACTATTCTCCCACAGTCACCCTCGTACTTTGCTTTATAGCTTTTACCAGAATCTTCAAATACTTTTAAGTGTTTGGTTATTTTACTGCAGTGCTAAGAGGCAATGTAGAATCCTCCCACCTGGCCACCCCCTGCATTTTTCAATAAACCACCAAAAATCAACCTCTAGCATAAAACAGAGTAGTATTACATGTAGTGTTGAAGTTTTGTCAGGTCATCTGTTATTCCTAAGTTCGCCTATGGAAAGAATATGAGTCATTGTTTCATTTATTTCAACTAAAGGACAGTACCCATGGGGATACTGCCATGTTTCTCACTGTCCCCTCTGTCTCTCAGACTTCTTGAAATGCTTAGGGGATCAATAGGATTTTCTAAACAATAAAGTTTCCACCAAATCATTGGGGACGGTCACTTTCTTAAAGGAGATTTTCAGTAAGCCACAGAATATGTTAAAGCAATTCATCCCCCTTTTAAATTTTATTTCAGCAAAATTTCACTGAGTCCTTCATCAGAGTTAGGATAAATTCTTATCCACATTTAGTGAGAAATTCCAGCATCTAAGGGATTTGTTGTAAGCATTTACTTTTCCTTTGGCATTTATGGCTGAAGTGATCACCCAGTAAGCAGTATTTCGGGATGTCTTTTGTCATTTCATTCATCGATTTGCCTATGTTGTACATTTCCAATGACAATCTAATGAGCTTCAGATTTAAAAATTCCCTCAGGTTGTCTGAAAATTGCAAGTTTATGTTTACTCTGTATTTTACACATTGTACCAAGTTTTGCATATAATAACTAAAAACATTTCAGGAAATACACGCACCTCGTATTCATACCTACATGCATGCACGCGCGCGCACACATACATACACACACACACACACACACATACACACACACACACACACACACACACACACACACACACACCTCCATCCCTATGCACAGTTTAACACATTCATTTCCTGAGACAGATTGAACTTAGTCAGAATCCTTCCACCTACAGTTTGATCTTAAAGGAGTTGTTGATTTGTGAGACACACTCTGGCTTAAAGGATCTCATTGTTATGATTTGTTCCCCAGAAACTTCACAGCCTTTAGCTATGTGCCTGCCTGTTTTGTTTTGTTTTCTAAATAGTAGCCTCTTTGCTTAAAATAGAGTAGCCTTTCCGGAATGATCTTACACTAAGCCAGAGTGTGATGAATATAGGCCATTGTACTTGAACCCACAAGGCTGTGCAGACATTTGTTTCAAACAGAACTCTTTTGTGACACGCAGGTTTCTCTTCCTTAATAAAACAATTACCCTTGAATGCCTTTTGGATTTATTCTTTACTGTCCCAGAAGAATCATGAAAGTTTGTATTATTGTCCTGGAAGTTACTTTGCCCTTCTTATTTCCTTTTAAGGAATCAAGTCTTGTATTTTTGTTGTTGCTGTCTGCTTTGTTCTCAATTTTTTGCTGTATTTTATTTTTCAAAATCATGTTTTTCTCCTTTAATCTTAGAGGATGAGTGGGACAGCAAACTAACCCAATATCTTGTGCAAAATCTGTTCCGTGGGCCATAGCTGAAGCACATTGCTGAAGTGGGAGCAGGTATTAGCAGGAAGAGTAAGTGGCTGAAGCAGGGAGAATACACAGCAGGGGCAAGAGCTTCTGGTGGGCACTGAATCTCACTTTCCGCAGGAAATGCTGAGGCAGACATTTGTAAAGACAAGTGCTTCTAAATATGCCACTGGATCAGCAGGAAACAGGAGATCTCCTCACTTGAAGTTTTGCTAGTTTTCATTTTGGAAAACAGGACCCTGTGAACAATTACTTGGTGAATTAGCAAGCATCCTGGATAAACATCCAGATCCAAGCTATTGAGCCGGAGGATATTTTAAATAACAAAGCACAGCAGAGAGAAGCTATCAAAATAAGCAGGGAGCAGACTTGTGTACGGTTGTGCAAGGATCTTGTGAGGGAAGTGAGAGATGGAGAGCATTATTTCTTATGCAGCCCCGTTGAGCACTTACAAAGTGTTTTAATCCTCTAATTGGGTTAAATTCATTTAATTAGCACTGAAAAGATGCAGTTTAAGTGTTTAATAAAATGTTTATATTCAGAACAGCTACCAGATGTTTTCACTATAGATGTTTGTAAAGTTATGCATGTTTTTTCTTCTTAGAAATATAATTTCACATAATAAGAAATACCTGGTTTGCTTCCACAAATTTTGGTTAACCTCACACACATACACATAGATACACACACACACACACACACACACACATACACACACACACACACACACACACACACACACACACAAACACACACGTACACAAAAACCCCACAGGATTTTCTTTAATGATTTCAGTAAGATCTCTCCTTTGATATTCTCCATTCAG